>NC_050070.1:212101487-212156487 GCF_009764565.3 Dermochelys coriacea | reverse complement strand
TTACTTCGTTACTCATGACCCGTGGGGTAGCTTTATGCTCTGCCAAATTCTGCTATCTTCCATTGACAAATTCTTCCTTAAAACATTTGATAGTCTCCATCTCCCACAAGCCTCCTTGTTCCCATGGGCAACAGAGTCCCAAAGATCCTGTCCCAATCGCTCCCATACTTGTCCATCAAAAGCATGGCTTGGCCTCTTCAGAAACCCTCTCCTCTGTCCCCACTTCAGCAGATGAGACAAGGAATCTGCAGTTACTTTCTCGCCCTGTCTCTCTATAATGCGAAGTAAAAATTCATGCACGGTTTTCTCTTCAGCTGATACAGCGGTACCCATTGCTACTTAAAGCCGCTCACCTGTGCGCACTTGCGTCACTCTCGGACGCCCAGGAGCCGAAAAACAGATGCCTCCTGCCGGGGCTAGAATCCTCGCCTTTTCAGAAGGGATCACGTCAGGGTCACCATTTGTTGGGGTTTTCATGCGAGCCGGACAAAGCACAGCAGCCAATATGGTTGGTAGCTAAGCCGTTTATCAGTTATTTTCTCATTGCTTTTATACACTCCTTTTACATAATATTTTCAACCCCCTCCAAAGTCCATTACCCGGTCACGGAGACATCTCATTGGTCGAACAGCCTCAGCACGGGCTATACACGTGCGTCCTTCCTCTTGATTGGAGCACAGCTGTATGCTATCTGCTGTCAACAAAGTCCGGTGTTTCCAATTTTCCTGGGTCACGTTCCAGCCTGTAATTCTTTCTCAAGGTTCATTAAAGGTTCATTGAAGGTTCACCGCGACCTTAACTAGCTCATAAATATTCTTAACTAGCTCACAAATACATCATGTTCCCACAATAAATCTGGTCAATGCCACTCCTGGCCTATCCCCACAGAAAGGTGTACCCCATCTGCAGCTGGAGTGAGCTCAGATCAGAGGAATAGAAGGAATACCGCCCGCCCTCCACTGGTTCTACTACGGAGAAACACATCCTGTAAGCCGAACTTGCTACAGACCCTGCATCAGGTAGTGCTCATTGTAAAAACATTTCCACTAACGGTCAGGAAAATGGAATCAGCAGTCCTCAGGCCGGCTGACACAATTGAAATCCACCCCCAACACCAAACACTGTGTGGTCCAGAGGAAGGGAGCCAGTTCCTTCCATTGATCTTTCCTTTCACACCTTCCCTGGGGACCACACTAATATAGTAGTAACCAGTGCCATGGAGCACAAAGTCCACCAGTAATACCCTACCTAGTCAGATCTCCACCGCTTTCTGTACTCGCACTGTGAATGTGAAGAACAAGACTCCAACCCCATCATTCTTCCCTGGCCTGGAGGACCAGAAAGACAGGCCCTTCCTCCAATCACTCTCTGCCCATTGAGCTACCCTAAAGTCATTAATGTGCATTTCCTGAATGCCCACAATGTCCAAGTCCAGCTTCTCCAAGGCACTGAATATAAAGAGCCTCCTCCTGGGCCCCCAAATCCCTGCCACGTTCCACATAGCCACTTTCACAGATGCCCCTTCCCTGGTACTGCCCTCGCTCAGCTGCGTAGAGGAGCTTTCGTCCCCAGTCACTTCCCATCACTGCCCAGTCCCTGCCCCCTCTGGCACCATCTCTGAGGGCTGCTCTGCCTCACTCTCTTCCTCCATATTGGGTCGACCAATAAGTCTGAACCGCTGTATTGCTCTCCCAGCATATGTCAGGGTGACTGAAGTCTCCCATGAGAACCAGGGCCTGCGATCTAGTAACTTCCGTGAGTTGCCAGAAGAAAGCCTCGTCCACCTCATCCCCCTGGTCTGGTGGTGTATAGCAGACTCCCACCACGACATCACCCTTGTTGCTCACGCTTCTAAACTTAATCCAGAGACTCTCAGGTTTTTCTGAAGTTTCATACCTGAGCTCTGAGCAGTCATACTGCTCCCTTACATACAGTGTAACTCCCCCACCTTTTCTGCCCTGCCTGTCCTTCCTGAACGGTTTATATCCATCCATGACAGTACTCCAGTCATGTGAGTTATCCCACCAAGTCTCTGTTATTCCAATCACATCATAATTCCTTGACTTTGCCAGGACTTCCAGTTCTCCCTGCTTGTTTCCCAAGCTTCTTGCATTTGTGTATAGGCACTTGAGATAACTGGCTAATTGTCCCTCTTTCTCAGTATGAGGCAGGAGCCCTCGCCTCTCGCGAGCTCCTGCTCGTGCTTCCTCCCGGTATCCCACTTCCCCACTTACCTCAGGGCTTTGGTCTCCTTCCCCTGGTGAACCTAGTTTAAAGCCCTCCTCACTAGGTTAGCCAACCTACTTTCAAAGATGCTCTTCCCTCTCTTCATTAGGTGGAGCCCGTCTCTGTCTAGCACTCCTCTTTCTTGGAATACCATCCCATGGTCAAAGAATCCAAAGCCTTCTCTCCAACACCACCTGCGTAGCCATTCGTTGACTTCCACGATTCGACGGTCTCTACCCAGGCCTTTTCCTTCCATGGGGAGGATGGACAAGAAGATCACTTGCACCTCAAACTCCTTTATCCTTCTTCTCAGAGCCATGTAGTCCACAGTGATCTGATCAAGGTCATTCTTGGCAGTATCATTGGTGCCCACGTAGAGAAGCAGGAAGAGGTAGCGATCCGAGGGCTTGATGAGTCTCAGCAGTCTCTCCATCACATCATAAATCCTAGCTCCTGGCAAGCAACAGACTTCTCAGTTTTCCCGATCGGGGCAGCAGATAGATGACTCATTCCCCGTGAGGAGAGAGTCCCCGACTACCACCACCCGTCTCCTTCTCTTGGGAATGGTAGTCGTGGAACCCCCAACCCTAGGACAGTGCATCTCATGCCTTCCAGTCAGCGGCGTCTCCTTCTGTTCCCTTCCCTCAAATGCATCATCTAGTCCACTCTCCGCATTAGTACCTGTGGAGACAACATGAAAATGGTTACTTACCTATATCTGCATTGCTGATACATGGACGCTCCCCTTTCTTCTTCTGGAGGTCACATGCTGCCAAATTTCTTCACCATCCTCTTTTCCCCGCAGTGCAGCCTGCTCTGAACCTTCAGAACGTTGTGTCCGTAGAAGCACATATAATCCAACACTTTAGTGATGTTCAATGGACCAAGACTTTTTAAGCCGTACCTAACAAGGCATGCTTTGTTCAAAGCATATCATAATCATAGCACAGCTGTGAATATGGGGGTCCAGGGTGCTACTTTGAGGTCCAGAGCATCACATTCTGCCAAAGCCTTTTTCCGCTAGCAGGGGCCTCTCTGTGCCCAGAGCTCCTAATAGCTGCATGTCTGGAGGCAGTGGAGAACTCTGGTTTGGCATCTCTTTCTCAGTGAGCATTGGCAGTGGCTCTTGACAGGCCTCCAGAGAGTGACCTTTCAGAAGAGCTTGCTGAAGAGCCTTTCTCGGAACTTGACCTGCCAGATTTTCCTTGCTGAGATGACTGTATCTGTTGGGCTCCCTTTTTGGTATCTCTTTCTTCTAACCAGAAAAGACCTTCCTGGGCAATCCTTTAAATGCTTGTTCAAGACAGAGAGAGGCTTCCTTGTGGCTAAGTCTTGGAATGCGGCAAATGACAAGTCTGGAGCTGATGAAAAGGTTACTGTCACTCAGAGTCAAGCCGAGGTTGCTGCAACCATAATGCAGTGTACTAACCACTATACGAACACTGCTGCTAGCAGGAAAAGAGTGCCTTAGAAACCCTCTCTCCCCTCAGATGTGGCTTTCTATGCGCAGAGAGCCAGGCAGCTTGATGTCGGCAGGCCTTGCAGAAAATTATTTGGAATTTGGATGTGTTGTCTTGGAGCATCAAGTGGAGCAGTTGCCTAATACTTCCAGTGGCAGGGACCATGGCTAAGCTGGCTAACGCCCCAGTCTATAAACAGGAGATCCTGGGTTCGACTCCCAGTGGTGCCTTACTGCATATCTTTTGTCTCCTTTGCTCAGAGTTTGCAATGTTTTTCTAGGAAACGGAAGAGACCTGTGTCAGCAATCCAAGAAGTTGCTTGTTAAGGAAAAGGCTTCTTTTCAGAGGAAAGTTGGAAAGAATCAAATCACCAGCTTGGAGTTGATGAAAAGGCGATTGCATTGGCAAGGAGGTTGCCTCGGCTGTAATTCCTGTGACAGGAAAGCCTGTGTCTTTTGTCTTTTTTGTTAATTAAAATATCGGCTCCAATAGAAAACCCCGTTATACAAAGCAGAATGAAATCACCGACACAAATGCCATTGGAAATACCAAGAAAGGAATAATGCAGTTGCTAGTAATGCAGGGTTTCCGGGCAAATCCTATGTACTGAGTACCCGCTAAGGGCCCTGTGCGCTTAGCAGAAACCTGGAGGAACTGATACAGTGCCTGAACATGAAACTCTACTGCTCCCAGTTGCTGCTGGAAAACCCCTTCCTGCCTAGAAAGAAAGACCAACAGGAGGGAATCAAGACTCGTCCTGGTCCTAGATCCAAGTCCACACCGCCTCCACTCTGCTAGTGACTCACTTTTTTTTCCACCACAGCCAGTCAGTTAACAGCCACATAAACTCGGTTAGCCACTGCTGCAGGGAACTGCCTTCATCGCTGAAGATGCTCCTGACAGAGGCTATGGCATTGATGAGGCACAGTGTGTCCCATGACACCCACCTGCTATACGGCAGCCCCTGCTGAGGGCGCTCTTGCTGCAGCTGGTACTGCTGGCGCCCTGTGGCTTGCCTCCTTGATCCAGGAACAAGCCTCAGGCGAGCTGTAAATAATCTTGTCCAACCAAGTCTGGCATCTGCCATCATGTAGCCAGAAGTCCCCACATCTCCCAGGTAAAAAAATAAGCTACCAGAAAGTGGTCGATAGACTCAAGTGGTGCCAGAGCCTGACACAGCGCCCGGGGGCAACCTTTGCTCTGCACATGCTGGCCATGCACATTGGCATGGACGGATAGTTTCCCATGAATGATGCACCACCACAGGTCTCGGTACTTAACAGATACTTACCGGGCCGTGTGCAGATACTTTAAGGCCCCCTGTCAGTAAGTTCCCAGAGAGACGTGAGACTTAATTCTATGGAGCCAGGTGCAGGACTTGGACAGGGAGGCTTAGGCCTGGGGGATTGGGACGCAGCGGACAGACTGGCTGTCTAGGTGCAGAGATTTAGTTGCACTGAGGACCAGGAGGGAGGAGGAGGAGGAATCCTGCTGAAAGGCAGTGGTTGTGGAGAAAAAGAGGAGGGGTTTCTGGGACTTTTTTGCCTCTCTTTTGCCTGCCGGCTTACTTCTTGTGGTGAAAGGCATAGACCCTGTCAGCAAGCCTGGATAGCTCAGGTGGTAGAGCATCAGGCTCTTAATCTGAGGGTCCAGGATTCAAGCCCCTGTCCAGGCACTCAGCTTTTAAGTTGCCTTGTGTGCCAGGAGCCAAATTGTTCCTTGTGGTGTCCAGAGCCAGACAGGGACTGCCAGAAGCTGTGGCCATTTCCTGGAAAGGCCCCTTTCTCCTGCTGAGTCCATAAGAAGCAGGATAGAAGCCCACATCTGCAGGAGCAGGCCTAGAAAGCACCAATCTCTGGTTTGCTGTGGGGCTAGGTGTTGAGCAAGCCAAGGGGAGGGAGAGAGGAGAAGAGAGAGAGAGGGATGTGAGCTGGATTTACTCTGAGTCCTGCAGCTGGGCTGCAGCCAGGCTAGGAGGCAGCCCTCTTGGTTGACCGACTAGCCCAAAGTCACTTTGGCGGTGTTGGTCTTTACCGAGGAACGCTGAAGGGTGGGCCTGAGGGAGGGAGACTCAATCCTCTTCCCTATTGGTCAGGGCTGGGGAGGAGGCTGTAAGAGTGGCCAGGTTGATGAGCTGGGCCTTCTAGAGATTGGGGAGGGTGGAGTTGACTTGGGCATTGTGCTGGCAAAATGCCTCAGGGTACTGGAGGGAGGAGGAGACCAGGGCTAGGGCTGGGAAGAGATAGAGAGAGAGCAGCAAGTTTCCTCTACTGTTTCCTGCTCGCTATTTCTTGACTAGTTTCTCCTCTGTACGAACTTGCTCTTTTTCTTCATAAACCTGGTGAGCTCAGTTGGTAAAGCCTCAGACTTTTAATCTGAGGATCGAGGGTTCAAGTCCCTGGTCAGGTGTTGAACTATTCCCCAAGATCATAAAAGTCTATCTCTTTGGTGTCCTTCTTGGTGTCTTTTTCTTTCAGAATTTTGCGTTTCCTAAGAAGGGCCTTTTTTGTGTGGGATTGAAGGGGAAACTTCCTGACATCCCCTCTGTCTTCACAGGCTGGAGGAATAAAGGCCTCTGGGCATATAGCAGGTTCCTTCCAGATGGCTGGCTGCATCTCACATGATGGAGGTGGAAGCTCTGTCTCCTTGCCTCTGTTTCTGCCTTCATGTGTCTGTGCTGATCTGGCTGGCCTGTCTGAGATAGGGTGTGGGGAATGTTTGGAACTTTTGCTTCATATTGAGGGCTCCCTCCTACAGCAGAGTGATGTGGGCTCCGTGGAGAGCCTGAAAGCATTGCACTGTCAGCGTTAGGTGCTCACCCAGCGCTTGGCTTCCCTTCAAGGGAGCAGTGAGGAGGGCAGGGCTCAGGCCCCCCACTTGGAGAGGGGTGCAGGCAAGGATTTCCTTACACCCCTCCTGAATTTCCCCAACACCCCCCGTCCCGGTTTGTGAACTCATTACATGCAGTATTGCCAATGTAGTGATTGTTTGGACAATTGATTTGAAATTGAAATATTAATACACACTTTAAAAGCATATAATGTGTGTGATAAAATATGTGTATCTGAAAAAGTATAATTGATTTGGAAAGTATGAACATAGTCTAGCTTCCTTATACAGCTGTTGTTTTTTATGACCATCTCAGTGCATTCTTGGTGGTGATGTTGGCCAACCTAATAATTTCAAATGATGATTTGTAAGCAAAGTCTAAATGAGCTCTCCCTGACAGCTAGTGATGAGTTGGGGGCTGGGGGAAAGGTTCAGGACTGGATTGTATTTACATTCACACCTAATCTACCTAGGTATCCAGGAAACAGAGCTGCGTTGCCCAAGTGATAGATTTTGGCTGGGATTGGATTACAAACCACTTGAATGCGGGGGGCTGGGGGTAATGAAACATTGTTATTCTTATTGTCTGAGTAAAGGGCAGTAGAACTGGACTTAGCCTCTGCTGATGTTACACTGACAAACCTGCACAGGATCGTTTCAGGGAACAAGACAAGATGTCACATTTATTATAACACAATTTGATTTATGAATAACTAATATCTAATACCTATGTATACACACACACACACACACACATCAAATGTTCTGCAGCTGGTAGATAGTTACCAGTCCTGAACATAGCTTGAGTTTGTGGCTTGATTTCACAGCTTGGGATTGTAGCTCTTGGTGGCTAACTAGCCAGGAAAGCTGGGCACGAGGAAGGGCTGGGTCTCTTGGGAATGTACCGATGCCCCCCGATGTTGGCAGCAGAACATTACCCAAAGTCTTCCATCTCACCCATCTTTTTAATAGGTTTTTAGTTTGAATCCAGAGTCTATAGGTCTTGCTGTGTCACACTGCCTCTGGGTTTGGTGTGATTGATGACCCGTCAATTGCAGATGTGACTTTCAGACTTGGACCTGGCTTCTGTTGTACCTTTGCTCTTTTCTTTTTAGGATGGACTCTTCTTGCTTTGTCAGGGCTGTTGTCTGCATCTTCAGCCGTTGGTATTTGAACTTTATTTCATCAGGACAGGCTGGGGCTGGAGGTTGATTCCATCATCCATACATACCTCATTCACACATCTAAACTACACTAATAAGATTACAGCAGGGTTTAGCAAAAATGAAGATCACAGCAAGCTTTTACAAAATGGAGTGAGCATTTTAAAATGGAGTTTGGAAAAGTTAAAATGGAGTTTGAGTTACAATATGGACAAGTATAAGGAATGGCAAACAGGGAACAGAAGTTACAATATAGACAAGTATAATGAATGACAAACAGTGAGCAGAAGTTACAATGTTGAAGCAGTGTAAATTTCAGGGATTTAAGCAGCAATTGGATTGAAAGTGAAATTTGCAAGGGCAGGGGCCTGAACAGCTGTGGCTCTTAACAAGCAGCTTAATTGTCAATTACTCAGTTATTGGGGTACCCAGTTTTATGAATGAATGAAGTTTCATTAATAAAACTTTACTTATGAAGTTATAGGAATAAAATGAACAATTACAAACAATTTCATTTATCAGGTCTACATTTCAGAGTAGCAGCCGTGTTAGTCCGTATTCGCAAAAAGAAAAGGAGTACTTGTGGCACCTTAGAGACTAATAAATTTATTAGAGCATAAGCTTTCGTGAGCTACAGCTCACTTCATCGGATGCACAGGTCTACATTGTCTCCCTTTTGACCCTTCAATTCAGGAGTAGTGAAAGAGTCACACATGGGTCACACTTTATGTGGTGGAGGAGCTCCAACCAGGGAGGATATTATTGGTGTACTTTGTGCTCCGTGGCACTGGTTACCGCTATATTAGTGTATATGGTCCCCAGTTAAGGTGTGAAAGGGAAGATCTATGGAAGGAACTGGCTCCCTTCCTCTGAGCCTCATGGTGTTTGGTGTTGGGGGGGATTTTAATTGTGTCAGCCAGCCTGAGAACTGCGGGTCCCCTTTTTCCGACCATCAGCAGAAACGTTTTTACAATGAGCCCCACCTGGCGCAGGTCTATAGCAAGTTGGGCTTAAAGGATGTGTTTCTCCGTAGTGAAACCCATGGAGGGCAGGGGGTAGCCTCCTATTCCTCTGATCCAAGCTCACATCAGCCGCAGAGAGTCGCATTGATCGGATTTACATGAAAGAGAGCACGTTGACAGCCCCATGCAGGGTAGTGCCAATGGACTGTTTGGATCACACAGCTCTCACCATGTGCCTCAATATGGGCAATTCTCTGTCCCATGACAGAGGATATTGGAAGCTGAACATCCAGAGCTGGCAAGATAAGGGGTGGGGCAGTGAGGTCTGGCAGTGTTGGCAGAACGGGAAAGCATCAGAGGGTTCTATGGCAACCAGGGGGATCGGTGGGAGTCAGTGAAGGAGGAGTTGGTGGCTTTGTTCTGGTGGCTGGGGAAACACTGCAAAGTTAAAGAAACCAATGGTGCCAAGTCCTGCAGCATTGTCTGAGGGATTTCCACAGGACCATCCAGACAGGGGAGCCAGTCAGCGTGTGACTGTATGACTGGATCAAGCGACAACTGGCCGAGTTCCAGGAGATGAGGCTGCCATTGGCCGATTTGAGCGGGACCATAGAGCGAAGGGTGGTGCGGCCTCCCCTGACATTTTTTGGCCTGCAGCGAACGGAGACAAAGCAGGGGGATGTGGGCACTCAGGGCCGGATGTGCGGATCTGGTAGTGCAGGACCACAGTCGATGGAGGAGGAGAGAGAATCTTGTGAGCGGAAGCAGCTTTTGGGAAGCAATAAGTGCAGAGTGCAAGCCAGCCAGCTGAGAGTCACAGGGTCCAGAAAAGCCACTACCAGCAGGTCCCATGGTGTAATGGTCAGCACTCAGGACTCTGAATCCTGTGATCTGAGTTCAAATCTCAGTGGGACCTCCTGGGGTTATGTTGTTTTGCTGTAAAGCCTTGCAGCTCAAGGTGTTTGGTTTCCCTGTCTGTGGGTCACCAGTGTGAGTGTTTTTTCCTCCTGCTGAGTGACAAATGCCCACTGGAGATAGGTCTTTGGTCGAACTGGTTCAACAGGCTGGCTGCTATAGCTTGGTGCCCTAGAACTTACCAGTCTGGCTAAAGATTCCTTATGATTGTGTTTGTCGCTGCTTCACCTGCTGCTCACAAGTCTGCTCCTTGTGCCTGCAGCTGCCACCCTCTTCCTCACATGGCGCTTGAAGAAAGGAGTGCCAGGGCCAGGCTTCATAGTCAGGAGAGAAGAAGAGTCCCAGGCTGGAGCCCAGCCCACCTCTCCTCCTCTGGGCACCTAGAGCAGAGGCGGCTGGTGCTGACAGCTCCAAGGGAAGGCTTAAAAGTCACAGAGCAACCATGGGTGGGGCAAGAGGACCATGCCTATGCGTGGCCAGCAGACAGCCACAAAGACACCCAGTCAGCCTGCTCCCTGCTCCCTGGCATGCCGAACCCCCGCACTAAAGGTCACCTGCAGACCAGTATTCGATCTGCGGCCAGCATGACAAAGCAGTAGGAAAGCATGGCCAGCTCCCAGTGAGGCCTCTGACAGGTCCCACTCAAGGGGTCCTTTTGGCCATGGTGCAGGACGTATTTCCCCAAGAGGCTTTTCCCCAGCTGCTGAGAAGCACCCAAGGCTTGCTCTTGTGGTGGACGGGTGAATACATTTAGGCGGCCTGGCTAGTTCAGCTGGCTGCACCTCTGGCTCTTAATCTGAAGGCTGAAGTTACAATTCCCTGTTTGGGTAGTTGGGGCTCCTCTTCAACAACACAACACACAATCTGCTTAAGCCGCCATCCTGTAATCTGGGGAAACTAACCAGGGCCACTGGGTGCATCTAAGAGGCAATACTTTCCCCACTCACCAGAGTTTAGAAAAGAAACTTTAATAAAAAGGAGGAAAATTGCCTTGCATTAACTTGGGAAAACACCACAATCAGGATTCATAACACGACACTGTGAGCAAAACACCCACCCACAGTACCCTGGTTAGCGTCCTTTTGCCTCAGGCTCTGAAATCCAGACACCAAAAACTCTTTGGATGTGCTTTTTCCTTCACTGCACCTCGCTCCCAGCTGCTGTCCTGGGTCAATGAAAACCCAGAGATCACCTCTCACCTCCTGGGGGGAAAGCCCCTTTCTCTCTCTGCTGTCTTCCCACATTGCTGGTCACTTCCCGTTTCACCCTGTCACTGCTCTGCTGGCCACCTTCTCTCCTCTGGGATGTCTTGTGATCCCACCAAGTGCGGTGCAGGCTCCCTAAAAGTAGCAGCCACCAGAGCCCGAACAGTAGCCCCATCCCTTCCCCTTGAGGCCATGCCCCTGCATCAACCCTTCTCCCCAAGCCCCCACTCCTGCCCTAACTTCCCCCCAAGACCCCACATCCCGATCACTGCTCTCTGCCCCCTCCCCACCCTCACTCACCCTTACGGTCATTACAAAGTGATAAGGCAGAGCCCTCCCATTTCTAAAAGTCCTGGGGTGTTGTGCCCCCCTGTTCTCGGACCCCTGGGTCCCGGCGCTTCACACAGCTCTCACCACTTGCCACCCAACCCTGTTTTTTCACGCAGACTCGGCAGTTTCCTGACACTGTCCCAAAGCAGGACTAACGCTTAGACCTGGTTCTCGGGGATTTCAGATCTGTTGATCTGCAGCAAGACTCAGTCAGTTCTGGTATCACACAGAGAAGAACAAGAGGGTCAGATGGTGCCTGGAACCTTTCAGAAGAACCCACCCCACCAAGGACCAACACTTGTCTTCTCCTGCTGTCAACTCAACTGAGAATTTTTGGGGGTCACGCCTCGCCTTTCTCAACCTAGGGGCCTGGGAGAACAGCAATGACCAGGTGCTCCAGTGGTGCAATTGGGTAGCGCATGGTACTTATACGGCAGTGCTGAGAGGAGCTATGCTGAGGTTGTGAGTTCAAGCCTCACCTAAAGCACTGTTTTTTATTAACCAAATAGCTTCACCCACTTGTTTGTTTAGCCCTGTGGAGTGTAGAATTCCAGCCCAGGGGACACTGAGGAGGGGGGAGGACTCAAAAATTCCCCCTTCAATTATTCCCTCCTCTTCAGAGTGCAGGTCAGAGTCTACAATCCTTTCTCTCCCATCAGCCCCTGTGCCAGGATCCGTGAAGCAGAGCCTTGAGTCCTGCGGATCCTTGACGCCTGGGGAGGGAGAGGAGCAAGATAGCCATTGTTAGAGGGCTTTCTCATTCCCTACCCTCTTCCCCAGTTCTTGTCACGCAGACAGCAAGCAGCAAAAGATCAGAAGTCTGAAGTACAGACAATGTGATGTTTCATGGGGTTAGTTTCCAAGCAAGCATATTCTGAAGCCCTTCACACCAATGGGGCTTATCTCTATACACCGATAGAGTCTGTTCCCCAGTGTTCCCTTCCCAGCTCCGACGCTGCAGAGCTTTTACCCCGCGTCCCCCTTCCCAGGTCTGACGCTGCGGAGCCTTGCCTGTGTCTCTGTTCCCTGTTCCCGTTCCCCCACTTCGCAAACATGATTCCTATTTCCACTTCCACTTCCTGTTTGACTCCAGTTTATATGGTAATATTCTCAGCTATACTTTAATCAATCATTCTACTGAAATGTAACTAACCAATCCTAATATATTGTAACATAATTCTCTAACCAATTATATCCCACTACACTAATGAACTTACACATAGAAAAATTAATTATACAACTGACAGAAACAATTAGAGAACCAGACAGACTGATACTAGAAAAGTGGGGGCCATAAGGATAAAACATACAGAAATAAAAGTTTCACAACCACAACCATTGAGAAGGGATTTCTTGCCAGACAGGAGGCTCTCTTAAGATCTGTTTCTGTATCTGGTGGTGAGGGACACCATCAGGACAGGATTTTCTTCCTAACAGCCCAATACCACCATATTTCAATGGGACGGGTTTGGGATGTGAGGATGTGACCGTTCGCTTCCCAGCTTATGGCTGCCCCTACGGCTTAGCCAAAGGCCTTACCCTAAGAATCCGGCCTCAGACTCTCCCGGGGAGACAAGGCCCATACACAGGCAGACGGTGATATTAATTCTTTGTTTTATACTCCTGTAACTAGCTAAGTGATGAAAATACACAGTAAATATACACTGTGATAAAAAAAAGTCTATACTCTTAAAGTATAGGCTTTACAGATAGGCCTGAATATTTCTATTCTAACAAGGATCGTTTGGGAAATTAGCCTTTGCTGACAAGTTTTGTCTCTGTTCCTATTTCACCTTCCGGTGTTATGCAGAGGGATCTGTGGCATGTTTTTGAGAGCTTAATAACTGTCTCCTAAACTTTACTTACTCAAACTTTAAAATTGGGGTCACCTGATTTTTGCATCTACCTGTGAAAAAACAACAGACACGTGCAGCTTTCTACAGGGTGTCATGATGTTAAATTTGGGGAATTCAATGTCTGTACTTGTGTGTGTGGGGGGGTTGCTTCTTTACAGCTGACTCAGAGCTTCCAGCCTTGGGCTGCCCCTGCCTCACTACCAGGCACACTGGGGTATTAGCTACACCCACTGTCCTTGCCAGGGGTCTCTGCTGAACCCTGGGGTGATTCTGCAGGTGAAGAAGGTGCTGTGTAGTGATATAGAGCAGCTGCAGGAAGGAAGCTGGGGTCACTATTCAAATTCTGAGTTGCACAATTTTCCAAAGTTGGGAATGTCCAAAACCAATTCTTACGGGAAGGCGAATGCAGAGCAGTTATACTGGAGGGGCCCAGCCTCCAATGGAGGTGGCGTGGAAATTAATAAAGGGAAGATCATTTCTGAAAAAAGTCGTCACTGACAAGATTTGTCTCTGTTCTTATCTCACATTATGGTGTTATTTAGAGGAATCAGTACATATTTTTACTATGTTAATTAAACCCATACGTTTATTTAATCAAGCCAAAAACTTAGTATCACTTATTTTTTCTCTGTCTTAGCAGGAATGAATTGAATTTTGTGATGTTCTGGAAAGTGCAGAAAGATTAACGGTGGGGAATTCAGTCTCTGTGTTTGTGAGCTGAAGTTTTTCCTCTCACAGTTCAGTGCCTGCATTGAAATCGTAAGAGGGATCTAAGGGCTGGTGTATGCTGGGCACTTAACTGGCAGAGCTACTTCTCCCAGGGTGTGAAAAATCCACATCCCCAAACCAATACAGTTAAGCTGACCGAAGCCCTGGTTAGATATAGCTAAATAGAAGGAAGAATTGTTCTGTCAATGTAACTATTACAGTGATGGGAAAACCCCTCCACTCACTGTAGCAACTGTTTACTCCAAAGTGCTATCGCAGTGTCACAGCAGCGTATTAAGTATAGACAACCTAAGAATGAGACCAGATCTGACTCCCGTTCGCATGCTGAGACACTAAGATTGCAGTAATCATAACACTTTTGTGCTTCCGTAGTTGGCAGGATTTGAATTGCGCGGGGTGACCCCAATGGATTTCAAGTCCATCGCCTTAACCACTCGGCCACAACTACGTGATCTACAGCTATTTCACTACACTAGGATTCAGTTCTCACAGAATTGTCACTTCAAATTGCTCAGATCCATTTTCCCAGCACACTCACGGCTGTGCATTAGTGTAAGTGTGACCATGGCTGAACAGAGACATTTCCTGCCCATTTCCCTTCTGGCTGGAGCATGATGAGAGTGTGTTTGTGTTAATGACATTGCTGTAGATCATTGTTCATTCCCCACATTGACAATCAGACAGTCCCTTTCCTATTCAAATCTCCAGCACATCATTCCAAGAGCAGAGGTCAGGATTTCTCTGGGGCATGGACATTTTTCAGGGGGTTGGTGCATGAACTCAGCCTTGCATTCCATCCTTGATGTTTCATGGACTAACAAGAGCAGCATAAAGAAAGAGCTGAGCCAATATCTCCCTGTCAGGGATGCAGGTGGCCACGTCCCCTCTGTCTGAGCATTGCCATTGCAGGAGAGAAGGATTCACTGGAGTTGAATGCCCTGGCTCAGACAAGAGACATAGGGAGATTTTGCTCTTCGTGGATTTGTGCAAAGGAAATTGTTCTTCTGTGTTTTCCCCAGTGACTCCTACATCCCACCCCCAACATCTTCTTGATGAACGAGGATGGGTCATTCAGAAAGTCATCGTGTTTGGATGTAAAGGTGTGAAAAGATGGGAAAATTGACCGTTCTTCCTAGTTTAAATTCTGTAACTTCTACATTGGACAATAATACTCAGCTCTTCACTGGCCATGAATGAAAACCAGGTCTGCCATATGAGAGACAATAATTCTACCGGAGAACCACAAATGTTCAGACTATAAAAAAGTGACCTCTGCATTATAGGCCACACTCACTGTTGGCGACCTATAACAGGATAGGGCTGACACACAGAGGAGCTCTGCCCTTCTGGTCTGCATGGAATTATTTGGGCATTAAATCTATCGGGATGAAGGGGTTCTAGTTACCTGTGCCCTGTTCCTTTAAGGGATTGGAGCAATGCTGGGGAGATTGAAGGGCATGGAGCTGGGGAGCAGTGTGTGCTCCAAGGAAAGTTGTCGTGCTCTGGTGACACAGAGCAGGTGTGGGGGTTTTGTAAGCTGTAAGCAGGTGTGGGGGTTTTGTTGGTAGAGAGATAAAGTTTACTAACCCTCAGGTTCAAAGCTGTTCCTGCTCTGGGCTATACAGGGTAGTCATTGCTGAGAATATAGCTCAGTAGGTGAATATTTGCCTGCAGGGCAATGGGTTCCTATTTCAAATCTCAGTGACTCCCTTTACAAACTTTTTCAAATGAAAATTGATTTCCAGACCCATCTCCAGTGTGTTCAGGAATCCGCTGAATGGGGATGCTTGAAATGAATGTAAACACTCAGCATTTCCCTACGTGAATGTAGAAAACCTAGCAGAGCTGTCTAGCAGCTGAAATCCGCTCCAGTCCTCATGTGTCCAACAGGGACTCTCTGTGTTTGAAGCATGTGCGACACCTCTGGGACTATGACAGGTGAATAAATGCTGGATTCCAATGAAAGCTGAGAGCAGAGGAGGGGAAGGTGAATGGCAGTGCCACACAGGGTCATAACACTCAGACCCAGGGCTTCACTGTCACTATCCTTGTGTTTGCCATAATTTATATCCTAAGAAACACACCCTTCCCCACACACTGTCACACCCGACCTTTTCCCCTGGAGCCCAACCCAACCCAACCCTATCCCTCTCCCACACACACTCCATGGGACACAGCCTCTCTGTGACTCACCCAGGTCAGGACTTGCCTCTGCATCGCCCCAACAGGGGAGCAGAGAGCCTGAAGGGCCACAGGAGACAGATGGAGCTAGGCAGGAATAGAAAAGACTTCCCTTCGCTTCTTCAGAGTCTCGTTAACCTCACCCAGGAGAAGTTCCAGCACCAGGTGGGCTCAAAGCATCAACCGTCCCCTCAGCAGCAGAAGGTGGGAACCAGCTCGATCACCCAGAAGGAGGCTCCCCACCTCTGCTGCTGCTGTCCTGCAGTCTTTCATATGGATTTGTTTTTGGTAATCCAACATCAGAAGATGGTAGCAAAGCAGGGTCAACCCCTGGTAGTGCCTCTGACCATTCCCACTGCAGGTGCTCACTGTTGCAGCGGGGCAGGAGATTTTACCCCAAGAGGCTTTTCCCCAGCTGGCGAGAAGCAGAGAAACACCCAGCTCCCCAAGCGCTATTTAGCCCCCTCAATCACAGGGACAGCCGCACATTTGGAGGAGGGGAACTGCTCTACACGCTAGCCCGAACAGTTGGCCATTTACTTTGGCAAGTCTGGAATGGTAAAGGCTAGTGTCATAAATATACATGAAAGGGAAGGGTAACCACCTTTCTGTATACAGTGCTAGAAAATCCCTCCAGGCCAGAGGCAACATCCTGTTATCTGTAAAGGGTTAAGAAGCTCAACTAACCTGGCTGGCACCTGAGCCAAAGGACCAATAAGAGGACAAGATACATTCAACTCTTGGGTGAGGGGCGGGAAGCTTTTGTTTTGTGCTCTTTGTTTATATGTTTGTTCTCTCTTGGGACTGAGAGAGACCAGACAAAAATCCATCTTCTCCAACCCATCCTAATCCAAGTCTCCAATATTGCAACCAGTATAGGTAAGCCAGGCAAGGCGGATTGGTTTATCTTTTGTTTTTTGTGAATTTTCTCTGTGTTACGAGGGAGGTTTACTCCTGTTTTCTGTGACTTTAAGGTTTTGTCCAGAGTGGGATCCTCTGTGTTTTGAATCTGAATACCCTGTAAAGTATTTTCCATCCTGATTTTACAGAGATGATTTTTACCTTCCTTTTTTTAATAAAATCCTTCTTTTAAGAACCTGAGTGATTTTCCCATTGTTCCAAGATCCAGGGGTTTGGGTCTTTGATGATTTTGTAACCAATTGGTGAGGATATTATTCTCAAGCCTCCCCAGGAAAGGGGGTGTATAAGACTTGGGGGGATATTTTGGGGGAAGACATCTCCAAGTGGGCTCTTTCCCTGGTCTTTGTTTAAAACGCTTGGTGGTGGCAGCATAGTATTCAAGGACAAGGCAAAGTTTGTACCTTGGGGAAGTTTTTAACCTAAGCTGGTAAGAATAAGGTTAGGGGGTCTTTCATGCATGTCCCCACATCTGTACCCTAGAGTTCAGAGTGGGGAAGGAACCCTGACAGCTAGACTGGATGCACCCGGAGCTCACGCCCTAACCTTTTTGTTGCCCAACCCCCAACTCCTTCCCAGGGCTCTCGCTGAAGCAAGAGCATTGGCCTGATCGGCCAAGAAGAGGTTTCAGTCCTGAAGAAAGCAGGACTTTCAGCACAAAGGGAAAACTGCACAAGCCCAACTGTGAAGGGACTTGCACCCTCAATTGCCTGATCAGAAGTCAAACACCTTATCCATTAGCCCACATGAGAAAAGCCTTTCCAAGCACCTCTTTGGAAAAGGTGAACACTGTGTTTCTGGGCTCAACTACTATAGGGGGGGCAGAGACTCTCTGGGCACAAGAAGTTGAGTTCCCAGCAAGACGTGAGACTTAATTCTATGGAGCCAGGTGCAGGACTTTGGCAGGAAGGCTTAGGCTTGGGGGATTGGAGTGCAGCGGGTGGGCTGGCTGTATAGGTGCAGAGATTTATTGACTCTGAGGTGCAGGAGGGAGGAAGAGGAGGAGGAATCGGCAGTGGCCATGGAGAAAAGGAGGATGGGGAGAGGCACTCAGCAAGCCTGGCCAGCTCAGTCCATAGAGGATCAGGCTCTTAATGGGCGGTACCAGGGCAGATGTGCAGGTTGCACAGCCTGGGTAAGAGCAGCCATGTCTCTGGGTGTCTCTGTGGCGCAATCGGTCAGCGTGTTTGGCTATTAACCGAGAGAATGGTGGTTCGAGCCCTCCCAGGGACGGTGGTAATCCTGTGCTATTTCCTTGTTCGGCAAGATGTGCTGGAAGCCTGAAAGGCCCCTTTTTGCCACCTCAAAACAGACTTTCTTGGCCTCAGTGCTTTCAACTGGTGGCCCTCAGAGTGCCCTGGATGTGACTCAGAAACCCATCTTCCAGCAGCCATGCTGTGGGCTCAGGCTTAATCCTCAAGACCAAGTGAAAAAACCTTCAGCTGGGCACATTTCAATCCCTTCCCTTCCCTCCTCATCCCGCGTCCACACTGCAAGAGACAGATACACATACAATCTGTCCCTAACCTCTTTGCAAATCCTTGGCGCACGTTCCCCAAGCTGGGCAACGTGCTCCCAGCTGAAGGTGACCACACACCCTGTCAGGGCCAGGCTCTGCTCAGCCAGGCTCCCAACCACCTGCACTAGACAAGTGGGTCCCAGCCCCAAAATTTACTCACATTTCACCCCAATGGCTCCAAACTGCAGTTTTTAGTATGCAAATAAGGAGCAGCTGCGCTCAGGTCTCTCCCCAGCTCTCCAGGGTAGCCTGCAGGCAGAGAACAAGGTGAGATTTAAATTAGCCAGGAAGAAAAGGAGTACTTGTGGCACCTTAGCGAGTAACAAATTTATCTGAGCATAATCTTTCGTGAGCTACAGCTCACTTCATTGGATGCATTAAGTGGAAAATACAGTGGAAAAATTTATATACACAGAGAACATGAAACAATGGGTGTTACCATACACACTGTAATGAGAGTGATCATTAAGGTGAGCTATTATCAGCAGGAGAGCAGGGGTGGGGAAAATCTTTTGTAGTGATAATCAAGGTGGGTCATTTTCAGCAGTTGACAAGAATATCTGAGGAACAATGGGAGTGGGGGAAATAATCATGGGGAAATAGTTTTACTTTGTGTAATGACCCATCCACTCCCAGTCTCTATTCAAGCCTAAGTTAATTGTATCCAGTTTGCAAATTAATTCCAATTCAGCAGTCTCTCGTTGGAGTCTGTTTTTGAAGTTTTTTGTTGAAGAATGGCCACTTTTAGGTCTTTAATCGAGTGACCAAAGAGATTGAAGTGTTCTCCAACTGGTTTTTGAATGTTATAATTCTTGATGTGTGATTTGTGTCCATTTATTTTTTTATGTAGAGACTGTCCAGTTTGACCAATGTACATGGCAGAGGGGCATTGCTGGCACATGATGGCATATATCACATTGGTAGATGTGCAGGTGAACGAGCCTCTGATAGTATGGCTGATGTGATTAGGCCCTATGATGGTGTCCCCTGAATAGATATGTGGACAGAGTTGGCAACGGGCTTTGTTGCAAGAATAGGTTCCTGGGTAAGTGGTTCTGTTGTGTGGTGTGTGGTTGCTGGTGAGTATTTGCTTCAGGTTGGAGAGCTGTCTGTAAGCAAGGACTGGCCTGTCTCCCAAAATCTGTGAGAGTGATGGGTCATCCTTCAGGATAGCTTGTTGATCCTTGATGATGCGTTGGTGAGGTTTTAGGTTTCCGGTATAGGGTGGTGTTTATGTGACCATCGCTTATTAGCACGATAGTGTCCAGGAAATGGATCTCTTGTGTAGACTAGTCCAGGCTGAGGTTGATGGTGGTATGGAAATTGTTGAAATCCTGGTGGAATTCCTCAAGGGCTTCTTTTCCATGGGTCCAGATGATGAAGTTGTCATCAATGTAGCACAAGTAGAGTAGGGGCATTAGGGGATGAGAGCTGAGGAAGCGTTGTTCTAAGTAAGCCATAAAAATGTTGGCATACTGTGGGACCATGCGGGTACCCGTAGCAGTGCCACTGATTTGAAGGTATACATTGTCCCCAAATGTGAAATAGTTATGGTTGAAGACAAAGTCACAAAGTTCCGCCACCAGGTTTGCCAGGACGTCGCTCAGTCAATTCCGTCTTCTCTCCAGCAGGTGGCGACGGAGAGCTCCAAGCTCCCTCACTTCCCTTTCTTGCATGGGCTCAGCCCCGGGTTCAAGGTACCAGCCGGGCAGGATTCCAGCCGCAGAAGGTCCCTTCTCCCTGGGACTCAGGGAGTGCAGAGCGTGGGGCTGCTCTGCGGGGATGGACTTGCACACTTGGGATGTTAGTGAAAAACATTCCTTCTTGGCTGAATAAAGGGCAGAGATCTGCACTTAGCCTGCCCAGAGTGCGGGGTCCCCCAAACAGAAAAAAGAAGCTTACAAGAAGTGGAAGATTGGACAAATGACCAGGGAAGAGTATAAAAATATTGCTCGGGCATGCAGGAGTGAAATCAGGAAGACCAAATCACACGTGGAGTTGCAGCTAGAAAGAGATGTTAAGAGTAACAAGAAGGGTTTCTTCAGGTATGTTAGCAACAAGAAGAAAGTCAAGGAAGGTGTGGGCCCTTTACTGAATGAGGGAGGCAACCTAGTGACAGAGGATGTGGAAAAAGCTCATGTACTCAATGCTTTTTTTGCCTCTGTCTTCACGAACAAGGTCAGCTCCAGACTGCTGCACTGGGCAGCACAGAATGGAGAAGAGGTGACCAGCCCTCTGTGGAGAAAGAAGTGGTTCAGGACTATTTAGAAAAGCTGGACGAGCACAAGTCCATAGGGCCGGATGCACTGCATCCGAGAGTGCTAAAGAAGTTGGCGGATGTGATTGCAGAGCCATTGGCCATTATCTTTGAAAACTCATGGGGATCGGGGGAAGTCCCGGACGACTGGAAAAAGACGAATATAGTGCCCATCTTTAAAAAAGGGAAGAAAGAGGATCCTGGGAACTACAGGCCAGTCAGCCTCACCTCAGTCCCTGGAAAAATCATGGAGCAGGTCCTCAAGGAATCAAATTTGAAGCACTTAGAGGAGAGGAAATTGATCAGGAACAGTCAAAATGGATTCACCAAGGGCAATTCATGCCTGACTAATCTAATTGCCTTCTATGACGAGATAACTGGCTCTGTGGATGAGGGGAAAGCAGTGGACGTGTTGTTCCTTGACTTTGGCAAAGCTTTTGACACAGTCTCCCACAGTATTCTTGCCAGCAAGTTAAAGAAGTATGGGCTGGATGAATGGACCATAAGGTGGATAGAAAGTTGGCTAGATTGTCGGGCTCAACGCGTAGTGATCAATGGCTCCATGTCTAGTTGGCAGCCGGTATCAATTGATGTGCCCCGACGGTCGGTCCTTGGGCCGGTTTTGTTCAATATCTTCATAAATGATCTGGAGAATTATGTGGATTGCACCCTCAGCAAGTTTGCAGATGACTAAAGTGGGAGGAGAGGTAGATACGCTGGAGGGTAGGGATAGGATACAGAGGGCCCTAGACAAATGAGAGGATTGGGCCAAAAGAAATCTGATGAGGTTCAACAAGGACAAGTGCAAAGTCTTGCACATAGGATGGAAGAATCCCATCACTGCTACAGACTTGGGACCGAATGGCTTGGCAGCAGTTCTGCAGAAAAGGACCTAGGGGTTACAGTGGACAAGAAGCTGGATATGAGTCAACAGTGTGCCCTTGTTACCAAGAAGGCCAATGGCATTTTGGGCTGTATAAGTAGGGGCATTGCCAGCAGATCGAGGGACGTGATCGTTCCCCTCTATTCGACAGGGGTGAGGGCTCATTTTGAGTACTGTATCCAGTTTTGGACCCCACAGTACCAGAAGGATGTTGAAAAATTGGAAAGAGTCCAGCAGAAGGCAACAAAAATGATTAGGGGACTGGGGCACATGATTTATGAGGAGAGGCTGAGGGAACTGGGATTGTTTAGTCTGCAGAAGAGAAGAAGGAGGGGGGATTTGATAGCTGTTTTCAGCTACCTGAAAGGGGGTTCCAAAGAGGATGGCTCTAGACTGTTCTCAGTGGTAGCATATGACAGAACAAGAAGTAATGATCTCAAGATGCAGTGGGGGAGGTTTAGATGGGATATTAGGAAAAACTTTTTCACTAGGAGGGTGGTGAAAGACTGGAATGCATTTATCTAGGGAGGTGGTGGAATCTCCTTCCTTAGAAGTTTTTAAGGTCAGACTTGACAAAGCCCTGGCTGGGATGATTTAGTTGGGGGTTGGTCCTGCTTTGAGCAGGGGGTTGGACTAGATACCTCCTGAGGTCCCTTCCAACCCTGATATTCTATGATTCTCTGACCCTCACTCGCTAGGCAGGCATCACTCTTCTGCCAGGGGAAAAGGCCTCATGTCTCCATTCCCCAGCTGTGTGGGGGCGGAGAGCCAATGAGACCATCTAGTAACAGGGAAAGAGAATCAAGCCTAAGTTTGGGAAAACCACATGACCACATTCAGGGCTGTCCCTAGCCATTTGAATGCCCTATGCAGCCCGCCCTCTGGGGGGCTGTGTGGGGCCCCAGGCCTCCCTCTCCCCCCAGGGTCTGGGAGGCAGGAGCTATGGGGGGGACCTTTGGGGTCCCAGAGGCCCAGAGTGACCCAGGGCATTAGCGGGGGGCTGGGAGCAGCCGGCTCTGCTTCCCTTGCCCTGGACCCAGCCATGTCGCTCAGGGGCTGGGGTTGGGGAAAGGGAAAGGGAACCCCCCCCCCGCACTCACTGGCAGTGGCGGAAAACTGAGCAGCCCGGCCCCAGCCCGATCTTCTTCACCAGCTCCCAGCCCCGGTGCTCTGCTTCCCGCCACAGGTGAGTGCTGGAGCCGGGAGACCTTTGTGCTAGGGACTTTTGCTCTCACTACAGGCTTGTGTCTCTGTGGTGCAATGGGTCAGCGCATTCGGTTGTTAACCGAGAGGATGGTGGTTTGAGCCCACCCAGGGGACGCGATAAGCCTGGGCTACTTCTTTGCTCCTCAAGACCTGATGGGAGCCTCAAAGGCCCCTTTTTGCCACCTCAAAATTGTCCCTTTTGGCCTCAGTGGTTTCAGCTGGTGGCCCTCAGAGCGCGCTGGATGCCACTCAGAATCCCATCTCCCAGCAGCCACCCAAGGGGCTTGGGCTTAATCCTCACGGCTGAGCACAAAACCTTCAGCTGGGAATGTTTCACTTCCTTCCTGCCTCCATTCAAGCGGCAAGGGAGAAACGGACAAGACATGCCAGCTCGAAGACGTCTCCCTCCCACTTCCCTTTTGGCTGTGCAAAGCCTTTGGCCTGCCTCATGCCTCATCAGGGAAGTGCAGCCATGCTGCCCCCATCTGAGTCCCGGCCGCAGCCTGGCCTGCCCCGGCAGATGGAGCACAGAGCCCTGCGCGTCAATGGCAGGTCGAGTCAGGGCCGCGTAACCCGCCCTTTCCATGCTCCGGGGCTGGGGAGGCTGGGGCAGGTGGGTGACGGCAGGAGAAGAGGTGACATGGGAGAGAGGCAGGCGATGGCACGGGAGGGGGCGACACAGGAGATAGGAGGGTGATGACAGGGGAAGGGGTGACACAGGAGACAGACAGGCGACAGCAGGGAAGGGGCGAGGCAGGAGACAGTCAGGTAACAGCAGGGGAAGGGGCAACACGGGAGACAGGCAGGCGACGTGAGGGGAAGGGGCGAGGCAGAAGACAGTCGGGCAACGGCAGGGGAAGGGGCGACATGGAAGACAGGTGGGTGATGGCAGGAGGCGTGGCAATGCAGGAGACAGGCGGGTGACAGCTGGGGAAGGGGCAACGAGGGAAACAGGCGGGTGATGGCAGGGGAAGGGGTGACACAGGAGACAGAAGGGGAAGGGGTGAGACAAGAGACATGCAGGCGACGGCAGGGGAAGGGGTGACGTGGGAGACAGGCAGGGGAAGGGGTGACACATGAGACAGGTGGGCAATGGCAGGGGAAGGGGCGACGCAGACGCTCCCAGCAGCAGGGGAACGACAATGCCGTGGAGCGGCAGTGACGCAGAGGGAACAGGGCAACCTGAGAGCCAGGTGAGGGAGTGGCATCAGCAGAAGCTGAGGTATCGCTCGATGCCTTCCCCTCCCCCCCACCTCTGGGGTTTGCTGACCATGGGGGTGGGGGTTGGGGGAAGGAGAGCAGAGGGGTCTGTTAAAGGAACATTGCATGGGACTGTCACACCGCAAGAGAAGAAACTGAGGCGAAGGACACTTCCCAGCGTACTCTGGGGTGGGAGTTCTGCTTATGATGTAGATTTGAATTTGTGATCGTGAATTTGAGCTAACTGCGATTAATTGACAGCCCTCATTTTTACGATATTAATTAAACCCATAACTTTATTTACACAAGCCTAAGAATTAGTGTCACTTAATGTATCTCTTTCCTAGCAAGAATGAACTGGATTTTGTGACTTTCTGGAAAATTCAGTGAGATTAAATGTGGGGAATTCAGTCTCTGTGTTTGTGAGTTGATGTTTTCCTCTCACGGTTCATTGCACGCACCGAAATATAAGAGAGATCTAAGGGCTGATGTTCTCTGGACACTTAATGGGCAGGGCTACATCTCTCCGGGTGTGAGAAATCCACCCTCCTAACCAATGTCGTTCAGCTGACCGAAGCCCTGGCGTGGACAGCGCTAGGTGGAGAGAAGAATTCTTCTGTCAATCTGGCTACTACAGCGATGGAAAAACGCCACCAATCACCATAGCAACTGCCTATTCCAACGTGCTACAGCCATCTTTTAAGTACAGACAGCCTACGGGCAGGTCTACGCTATGGCGCTCAGTTGACCTAAGTTACAGAACTCCAGCTATATGAATAACATAGCTGGAGTTGATGTAGCTTAGATCGACTTATTGCAGTGTCTGCACCATGCTGGGTCTACGGGAAAGTTTCTCTTATGACTTACCCTATGCTTCTCATTCTGGTGAAGTACCGGAGTCGACGGGAGAGCAATCGGGGGTTGATTTAACAGGTCTTCAGTAGACACACTAAATCGATGTCCCCCCCTGCCCCGGTGGATTGATTGCCGTGCATCGATTCACCGGAACGTAGAGATAAGACCTTAGAGTGATACCAGCTCTGGGTCCCGTTGGCCCTGTGGATGCTCAGACACTGACACTGCAACAGTGAGATCATGCTAATGCTTCCGTAGTTGGCAGGATTCGAACCTGCGCAGGCAGACCCAATGGATTTCTACTCCATCACCTTAAATGACTTTTCAGTTTTTCTCACTACGTTATAGTTCTGTACTCTGTGAGTTCTCACGTCCCGTTGTTTGTCCAAACCGGCTCCCCCAGCAAACTCACTGCTGTGTTGTTGTGCACCTGTGTCCAGGCTGAACAGCGAGAATTCCTGCCCATTTCCTGTCTGGCTGGTCATGATGAGAGTGTGTTTGTGTTAATGACATTGCTGTCAATTGTTCATTTCCAACTTTAGCAATCCCTTTCCCATTCAAATCACCAGCCAATAAGGGATTCCAATAGCAGGGGTCAAGTTTTCTCTGGGGCACTGAAATGTCTCAAGGGGCCAGTGCGTGAATTCAGCCTTGCGTTCCAGCATTATTGTTTCACGGACTAACAGCAGCTGCAGGAAGAAAGAGCCGAGCGTTCCTGCTCCGTACAGAGGAGTTTAATTTTGCTGCTTTCAATCCTTGGGCTCTGCCGGGATAAGGAACATTCAGGTGTCACTGAACTGAAGGTGGGAGATGATTTGTGACAGGGACGGCTGTCTCCTATTAAAGATGTATTTCAAGGAATCCCTGTTGAGGTTACAGGGACAAACCATCCCGATGAGTCGAAAGAATAGTAAATATGGCAGGCGACCAGCTTGGCTTAATGGTGAAATCCTAGCGGATCTTAAACATAAAAAAGAAGCTTACAAGAAGTGGAAGGTTGGACATATGACCAGGGAAGAGTATAAAAATATTGCTCGGGCATGTAGGAAAGATATCAGGAGGGCCAAATCGCACCTGGAGCTGCAGCTAGCAAGAGATGTCAAGAGTAACAAGAAGGGTTTCTTCAGGTATGTTGGCAACAAGAAAAAAGCCAAGGAAAGTGTGGGCCCCTTACTGAATGAGGGAGGCAAGCTAGTGACAGAGGATGTGGAAAAAGCTAATGTACTCAATGCTTTTTTTGCCTCTGTTTTCACTAACAAGGTCAGCTCCCAGACTGCTGTGCTGGGCAACACAAAATGGGGAAGAGATGGCCAGCCCTCTGTAGAGATAGAGGTGGTTAGGGACTATTTAGAAAAGCTGGACGTGCACAAGTCCATGGGGCCGGACGAATTGCATCCGAGAGTGCTGAAGGAATTGGCGGCTGTGATTGCAGAGCCCTTGGCCATTATCTTTGAAAACTCGTGGCGAACGGGGGAAGTCCCGGATGACTGGAAAAAGGCTAATGTAGTGCCCATCTTTAAAAAAGGGAAGAAGGAGGATCCTGGGAACTACAGGCCGGTCAGCCTCACCTCAGTCCCTGGAAAAATCATGGAGCAGGTCCTCAAAGAATCAATCCTGAAGCACTTAGAGGAGAGGAAAGTGATCAGGAACAGTCAGCATGGATTCACCAAGGGAAGGTCATGCCTGACTAATCTAATCGCCTTTTATGATGAGATTACTGGTTCTGTGGATGAAGGGAAAGCAGTGGATGTATTGTTTCTTGACTTTAGCAAAGCTTTTGACACGGTCTCCCACAGCATTCTTGTCAGCAAGTTAAGGAAGTATGGGCTGGATGAATGCACTATAAGGTGGGTAGAAAGCTGGCTAGATTGTCGGGCTCAACGGGTAGTGATCAATGGCTCCATGTCTAGTTGGCAGCCGGTGTCAAGTGGAGTGCCCCAGGGGTCGGTCCTGGGGCCCGTTTTGTTCAATATCTTCATAAATGATCTGGAGGATGGTGTGGATTGCACTCTCAGCAAATTTGCGGATGATACTAAACTGGGAGGAGTGGTAGATACGCTGGAGGGGAGGGATAGGATACAGAAGGACCTAGACAAATTGGAGGATAGGGCCAAAAGAAATCTAATGAGGTTCAATAAGGATAAATGCAGGGTCCTGCACTTAGGATGGAAGAATCCAATGCACCGCTACAGACTAGGGACCGAATGGCTCGGCAGCAGTTCTGCGGAAAAGGACCTAGGGGTGACAGTGGACGAGAAGCTGGATATGAGTCAGCAGTGTGCCCTTGTTGCCAAGAAGGCCAATGGCATTTTGGGTTGTATAAGTAGGGGCATAGCGAGCAGATCGAGGGACGTGATCGTTCCCCTCTATTTGACACTGGTGAGGCCTCATCTGGAGTACTGTGTCCAGTTTTGGGCCCCACACTACAGGAAGGATGTGGATAAATTGGAAAGAGTACAACGAAGGGCAACAAAAATGATTAGGGGTCTAGAGCACATGACTTATGAGGAGAGGCTGAGGGAGCTGGGATTGTTTAGTCTGCAGAAGAGAAGAATGAGGGGGGATTTGATAGCTGCTTTCAACTACCTGAAAGGGGGTTTCAAAGAGGATGGCTCTAGACTGTTCTCAATGGTAGCAGATGACAGAACGAGGAGTAATGGTCTCAAGTTGCAATGGGGGAGGTTTAGATTGGATATTAGGAAAAACTTTTTCACTAAGAGGGTGGTGAAACACTGGAATGCGTTACCTAGGGAGGTGGTAGAATCTCCTTCCTTAGAGGTTTTTAAGGTCAGGCTTGACAAAGCCCTGGCTGGGATGATTTAACTGGGACTTGGTCCTGCTTTGAGCAGGGGGTTGGACTAGATGACCTTCTGGGGTCCCTTCCAACCCTGATATTCTATGATTCTATGATTCTATGTTTAACTGGTACCGTGGAGCCGGCAGCCCTTGTTCCCAGTTCTCTCTGAGGAAATAAAGTTTCTGTGCAAAATACCACAACTTGTAACGGAGAGGAGGGGAAGGCGATGGGACCAGGACATAAGGGATGAAACATAACATGGTTCTTTCATGTGCATTAACTCTGAAAAGGGATTGATCTCCACTCCTTTGTATTTGAAGGGATGTTTAGTTTTACCCTGGGTAAAATACAAGGCTGAAGCCATTTTATGGGGGGTGCCACTAGGATTCAAGGGTTTGTTAGTGATATAAAAATGGTTTAAAAAAAATCAGTTTCAACTTGAGCTGGCTGTTATTAAAGGCGTTTTCCCAAGGTAAGCTCCAAAAGTTCTTCTAGAGACGCCCCGGGTTCCATCATGCCTCACTGGGAACAAAAGGGAACCCCCATCCCACCCCCGCCAGTGCTGCCCTTAGCGCCAGGCTGATTTTTCTGGGGCGGGGACATGGAATTGACTTGTTTGCTGTTGAGAAGTGAGTCAGGCCAGTTCTCTGGCATCAGAACTTCTAGCATCTTCCCAGCCCAACCCAGGTTGCTGCCCTGCCCCAGGCTCTGCCCCACTGGGGCCCTGCATTTTGAATCTAGAGCAGCATACCTCAAATCTGGGGATTTTTCTACAACAAGGACAGCCTCCTGGGCAGAGATGTAGGTGGGGGGAAAGCAGCAGCCCCTCCCTTCAGCATCCAGCTGTTGCTCCTGGATGCACTGCCTTGGTGTTTGCTGGCGCTACCAGCAGGGGATTGGCATCATGTACTGCCCAACCTCTTGGGGCTCCGGGCAGCTCATGCAGGCATGTGGGGCTGGGGGTGTTCTTGACAGGGTAGGAAACTTCAACTCTGCAGGCAGCTGGTGAGTTCCCAACTCACCTACCAGGGGGCTGAGAGGCTCTGGGGGAAGACTTTCGGCTCCAGCTTGCCAGGGCTTCAGGAGTGGGCTTGAGGTTTCAGGGCCCCTCCATCCCTCCCTCGTGTCAGCCCCAGGGCTCTGAGCTTTAACCTACCCACCTCCAGCCCTCCCCAGCTCCAGCCACAGTGCTTCAGCAGAGGGCTCTGGGCTTCAGCCCATGGGCTATGGCTTCAGGCTTCAACCCCTGGGGCAGTGGAGCTCCGGCTTGGAAAAATTGTCAGAGTTACCACCAGCAAAAGTTAGTGGCCGCACTCTGAGGCCACCAAAAAAATGGTGAAAGAACCCCTGCTCCAGAGCACGGAGGGGCAGCAGCTGAGCCCAGCAGACAGCCTGGGCTGGGCAGATGCTTGGAGCAGAGCCCCAGAGGGCTGTCCTGTCTCCCTCCTCAGCAGCAAACCATCAATCCCGCACCCCTGAGACAGCAGCCTGGTGCTAAGCTCAGCACCCATTGGGGGTTTCTCATCTTACTCCCACTGGGGTGAGCAGGGTCCTGGCGGTGTTTCTAGCAGATTTGTTGGAACTGAAGTGGGGAACCAGCTTTTTATAACAGGCAGCTCAAGAATGGCATCAGATGAGCAGATATTGCTTTAACTACTAGGCCACCTTGCCTGAAGAATGGCCTCTTATTTCCTTGTTTTTAAGGTCTCTGCTTCCCGCAACCTTTTCCCCAAGTTCATTGGCTAGCTGGGCATGGGGGGGTCTGTACTATTAAAAAAGACCAAGTGCCAGGGAAAAAACACTCCAATCCCGCCTGGTGCGGGGAGCCGCGTTTGCTCTTCAAATTCTGTCGCTCGTAAATGTCCAGGTCTGGGAATGTCCCACAGAAGCATTTCTAATGGGCAGCTGGCTGCAGAACAGTTAAACTTCACAGAGCTCTTGTGGAGGACAGATGGGAATTAGAAACATTTTTGAGGATCGTTTGGGAAATTAGCCTTTGCTGACTAGGTTTGTCTCTGTTCCTATTTCACCTTCCGGTGTTATGCAGAGGGATCTTTGTCATATTTTTGCGAGGTTAATAACTATCTCCTAAACTTTATTTACTCAGACTTCAAAATTGGGGTCACCTGATTTTTGCATCACCCTCTGAAAAAACAATGGACACGTGTGGCTTGCTACAGGGTGTCATGATGTTAAAGTTGGGGAATTCAATCTCTGTACTTGTGCGTGTGGCGTTTACTTCTTTACAGATGACTCAAAGCCTCAGGCTGCCCCTGCCTCAGTGCCAGGCACACCGAGCTATTAGCTACACCTACTGTCCTAGCCAGGGGTCCCTGCTGAACCCTGGGGGTGACTCTGCAGGTGGAGAAGCTGCTGTGTAGCGATGTAGAGCAGGTGCAGGAAGGAGCCAAGGTCACTATTCAAATTCTGAATTGCACAATTTTCCTAGCAGGAATTAATTGAATTTTGTGATGTTCTGGAAAGTGCAGAGAGATTAACTGTGGGGAATTCACAAAAAGAAAAGGAGTACTTGTGGCACCTTAGAGACTAACAAATTTATTTGAGCATAAGCTTTCGTGAGCTACAGCTCACTTCATCGGATGCATTTGGTGGAAAATACAGTGGGGAGATTTATATACACACATAGAAAACATGAAACAATGGGTTTATCATACACACTGTAAGGAGAGTGATCACTTAAGATGAGCCATCACCAGCAGCGGGGGGGTGGGGTGGGGAAGGAGGAAAACCTTTCATGGTGACAAGCAAGGTAGGCTATTTCCAGCAGTTAACAAGAACATCTGAGGAACAGTGGGGGGTGGGGTGGGGGAGAGAAATAACATGGGGAAATAGTTTACTTTGTGTAATGACTCATCCATTCCCAGTCTCTATTCAAGCCTAAGTTAATTGTATCCAGTTTGCAAATTAATTCCAATTCAGCAGTCTCTCGTTGGAGTCTGTTTTTGAAGTTTTTTTGTTGAAGGATAGCCACCCTCAGGTCTGTAATCGAGTGACCGGAGAGATTGAAGTGTTCTCTGACTGGTTTTTGAATGTTATAATTCTTGACGTCTTATTTGTGTCCATTTATTCTTTTACGTAGAGACTGTCCAGTTTGACCAATGTACATGGCAGAGGGGCATTGCTAGCACATGATGGCATATATCACATTGGTAGATGCGCAGGTGAACGAGCCTCTGATAGTGTGGCTGATGTGATTAGGCCCTATGATGTTGTCCCCTGAATAGATATGTGGACAGAGTTGGCAACGGGCTTTGTTGCAAGGATAGGTTCCTGGGTTAGTGGTTCTGTTGTGTGGTGTGTGGTTGCTGGTGAGTATTTGCTTCAGATTGGGGAGCTGTCTGTAAGCAAGGACTGGCCTGTCTCCCAAGATCTGTGAGAGTGATGGGTCGTCCTTCAGGATAGGTTGTAGATCCTTGATGATGCATTGGAGAGGTTTTAGTTGGGGGCTGAAGGTGATGGCTAGTGGCGTTCTGTAATTTTCTTTGTTGGGCCTGACCTGTAGTAGGTGACTTCTGGGAACTCTTCTGGCTCTGTCAATCTGTTTCTTCACTTCAGCAGGTGGGTATTGTAGTTGTAAGAACGCATGATAGAGATCTTGTAGGTGTTTGTCTCTGTCTGAGGGGTTGGAGCAAATGCGGTTATATCATAGAGCTTGGCTCTCCAACACCTCTTTCTACAAGGTATTACCCTCTGATCCCACTGAGAGTTACCAAAAGAAACTACAGCATTTGCTCATGAAACTCCCTGAAAAAGCACAAGAACAAATCCGCACAGACACACCCCTAGAACCGTGGCCTGGGGTATTCTGTCTGCTACCCAAGATCCATAAACCTGGAAATCCTGGATGCCCCATCATCTCCGGCATTGGCACCCTGACAGCAGGATTGTCTGGCTATGTAGACTCCCTCCTCAGGCCCTACGTTACCAGCACTCCCAGCTATCTTCGAGACACCACTGACTTCCTGAGGAAACTACAGTCCATTGGTGATCTTCCTAAAAACACCATCCTAGCCACTATTGATGTAGAAGCCTCTACACCGACATTCCACACAAAGATGGACTACAAGCCGTCAGAAACAGTATCCCCAATAATGTCACGGCTAACCTGGTGGCTGAACTTTGTGACTTTGTCCTCACGCATAACTATTTCACATTTGGGGACAATGTATACCTTCAAATCAGCGGCACTGCGATGGGTACCTGCATGACCCCACAGTATGCCAACATTTTTATGGCTGACTTAGAAAAACGCTTCCTCAGCTCTCGTCCCCTAATGCCCCTACTCTACTTGCGCTACATTGATGACATCTTCATCATCTGGACACATGGAAAAGAAGCCCTTGAGGAATTCCACCAGGATTTCAACAATTTCCATCCCACCATCAACCTCAGCCTGGACCAGTCCACACAAGAGATCCACTTCCTGGACACTACGGTGCTAATACGCGATGGTCACATAAACACCACCCTATATCGGAAACCTACTGACCACTATTCCTACCTACATGCCTCTAGCTTTCATCCAGATCATACCACATGATCCATTGTCTACAGCCAAGCTCTATGATATAACCGCATTTGCTCCAACCCCTCAGACAGAAACAAACACCTACAAGATCTCTATCATGTGTTCTTACAACTACAATACCCACCTGCTGAAGTGAAGAAACAGATTGACAGAGCCAGAAGAGTTCCCAGAAGTCACCTACTACAGGAGAGGCCCAACAAAGAAAATTACAGAACGCCACTAGCCATCACCTTCAGCCCCCAACTAAAACCTCTCCAACGCATCATCAAGGATCTACAACCTATCCTGAAGGACGACCCATCACTCTCACAGATCTTGGGAGAAAGGCCAGTCCTTGCTTACAGACAGCTCTCCAACCTGAAGCAAATACTCACCAGCAACCACACACCACACAACAGAACCACTAACCCAGGAACCTATCCTTGCAACAAAGCCCGTTGCCAACTCTGTCCACATATCTATTCAGGGGACAACATCATAGGGCCTAATCACATCAGCCACACTATCAGAGGCTCGTTCACCTGCGCATCTACCAATGTGATATATGCCATCATGTGCCAGCAATGCCCCTCTGCCATGTACATTGGTCAAACTGGACAGTCTCTACGTAAAAGAATAAATGGACACAAATAAGACGTCAAGAATTATAACATTCAAAAACCAGTCAGAGAACACTTCAATCTCTCCGGTCACTCGATTACAGACCTGAGGTGGCTATCCTTCAACAAAAAAACTTCAAAAACAGTCTCCAAGGGGAGACTGCTGAATTGGAATTAATTTGCAAACTGAATACAATTAACTTTGGCTTGAATAGAAACTGAGAATGGATGAGTCATTACACAATGTAAAACTATTTCCCCATGTTATTTCTCCCCCCACCCCACCCTCCACTGTTCCTCAGATATTCTTGTTAACTGCTGGAAATAGCCTACCTTGCTTGTCACCATGAAAGGTTTTCCTCCTTTCCCCCCACCCCTGCTGCTGGTGATGGCTCATCTTAAGTGATCACTCTCCTTACAGTGTGTATGATAAAACCCATTGTTTCATGTTCTCTGTGTGTGTATATAAATCTCCCCACTGTATTTTCCACCAAATGCATCCGATGAAGTGAGCTGTAGCTCACGAAAGCTTATGCTCAAATAAATTTGTTAGTCTCTGAGGTGCCACAAGTACTCCTTTTCTTTTTGAGAATACAGACTAACACAGCTGCTACTCTGAAACCTGTGGGGAATTCAGTCTCTGTGTTTGTGGGTTGATGTTTTCCTCTCATAGTTCAGTGAATGCACTGCAATACTCAGAGGGATCTATGGGCTGGTGTATGCTGGTCACTTAACTGGCAGAGCTACGTCTCTCGGTGTGTGAAAAAATCCACACCCCCAAAACCAGTATAGATAAGCTGACCTAAACCCTGGTTAGATAGTGCTAAATAAAAGGAAGAATTGTTCTGTCCATGTAGCTATTATAGGGATGTGAAAAGCCATCCAGTCACTGTCTACCCAAGGTTCTAGAGACACGTCACAGCAGCGTTTTAAGTGTAGACCACCGAAGGGACCAGATCTGGCTCCAGTTCACACTGTGGATGCTCAGGCACTAAGACTACAGTAATAATAACAGCCCAGTGCTTCCGTAGTTGGCAGGATTTGAACCTGCGCGGGGTGACCCCAATGGATTTCTAGTCCATCACCTTAACCACTCGGCCACAACTACTTGATGTCAAGTTATTCCACTACACTATGATTCAGTTCTCACAGAATTGTCACTTCAAATTGTTTGCTCAGACCAGCTTCCCCAGCACACTCACGGCTGTGCATTAGTGTAAGTGTGTCCATGGCTGAACAGAGACAATTCCTGCCCATTTCCTTTCCGGCTGGAGCATGATGAGAGTGTGTTTGTGTCAATGACATCGCTGTAGATCATTGTTCATTCCCCATGTTGACAAACAGACAGTCCCTTTCCTATTAAAATCTCCAACACATCATTCCAATAGCAGGGGTCAGGTTTTCTCTGGGCATGGAAACTTTTCAGGGGCTTGGTGCGTGAACTCAGCCTTGCATTCCTTCCTTGACATTTCATGGACTAACAACAGTAGCATAAAGAAAGAGCCAAGCCAATGTCTCCCCATCAGGGACGCAGGTGGCCACATCCCTCTGTCTGACCATTGCCGTTGAAGGAGAGAAGGGTTCACTGGAGTTGAATGCCCTGGCTCAGACAAGAGACATAGGGAGGTTTTGCTGTTCATGGATCTGTGCAAAGGAAATTGTGTTTCTGTGTGAAATTAAGGAGGGAAATGAAACATCCACATGGTAGCCCAATGCCCTACGGAATGTGGGTAAAGGGCTCGGGCTGAGAAATGATTTCACAAGGGTTTGTTTCAATTGATTGCCCTGGTTAAAAACTATGGCTAAAAGGCGGCCATTGCTGTTAGTACTGGTACCTGTGTAGGACACCCCGGTGGGTGTCAAGTCCATGGCCTTAACCGGGGTAGTCGATACTTTTTATCAAGGTCCAAATTTCTTGGACAAGGGACAGTCAAGGTCTAGACTCCAGAGAAAACAATACACTGAGGTAATAAGAAGTATATAAAAAGATTTTGCAGTCACTGTGTGCCTAGCTATGATGTGTCATGTTTAACTCTTTATATTCGGCCCCACCGCTATCTCTGGCTGGATAAGGAACAATCCAGGCTGTCACTGAACTGAAGGCAGAAGATCATTTTTTGACTGGGAGAGGGACACCTCCTTTTAAAGGTGTTTGTCTGGCTGGCAGCCCCGGTTCCCAGGTCTCTCCTGGGGGAAGAAAGTTTCTATGCAAAATAGCAAAACTTTTAAGGGAGAGAAGGGAAAGGTGATGGCCACATGATGGGGCCAGCATGAACCACAACGTGATGCTTTCACGTGGGATGACTCTGAATATTGACCGATCTCCTCTCCCTTGGATTTGAAGAGATGTTTACTTTTGGACTTGGTGAATTACAAGGCTGAAGCAATTCTATTGGGGTCCCAAACTCCCAGCCTCCAGGTCATTTGCGGCTCGCGAACCTGCCAATGTGGCCCACAGGGTTCCAGCAATTTTGGGGTCGGTTCTCTCCCTCGGCCCCACCTGCTGCCCCCAGATGCTCACCCTGCCACTCCAGGGGTCCCGGCAGCACAGCGGAGCTGAGCGGTGACTTTCTGCTCACTCCAGTGGCTGCTGGCCCCTCCCTGCGCATGCTACCCCTGCCCCGAGTGCCCCTGCGGTCAATGGGATACTGTGGGGGTGGCACCTGGGGACAGCAGGGTGCTGAGTTCCCCCCCACCTTGGAGCCCAAGGTAAGCGCCGCACCTCTGACCCGCTCCCAGAGCCTGCACCCCCACCCCACATACCCCCTCCCACCACCAAACTCCCTCCCAGAGCCTGCACCCGCACCCCCTCCTCCTACACCCCCACCTGCTGCCACAGTCCAGAGCCTCCACCCAGGACCTAAACTCCATCCCAGAGCCTGCACCCCAGACCATTTCCCTGATCCAAATTCCCTCCCAGAGCCCAACCTCTCACCCCTTCTGCACCCAAACTCCCTCCCAGAGCTGTAGGCAGGTGGGGGGCAGAGTTTTTTGTGGGTAGAGTTTTGGGGAGTGGGTTCTGGGTGGCATGAGTGACATTATTGGTCCACTGGGAGAATCTGAGGATTGGCACTGGCCCTAAGCTAAAGTGAGTTTGAGACCCTGCTTTAAGGAACTGGAGCAATGCTGGAGAGATTGAAGGGCACGGAGCTGGGGAGCAGTGATGTTCCAAGAAAAGTTGTTGTGCTCTGGTGACACAGAGCGGGTGTGGGGATTTTGTAAACTGTGGTGTTTGTAGAGAGATAAAGTTTACTAACCCCCAGGTTAAAAACGGGTCCTGCTCCGGGAATCCTTTGTTGAATGCATCTGATGAAGTGAGCTGTAGCTCATGAAAGCTTATGCTCAAATACATTTGTTAGCCACAAGTCCTCCTTTTCTTTTTGTTGAGAGTGTAGCTCACTGGTTGAATATTTGCTGGTAGGGCAATGGGTTCCTTGTTCAAATCCAAGCGCTTCCTTTCAAAAACTTTTTTAAATGAAAATCGATTTCCAGACCCATCTCCAGTGTGTTCAGGAGTTTGCTGAACGGGGGATGCTTCAATTGAATATAAACACTCAGCATTTCCCCCCAGAATGTGGAAAACCCAGCAGAGCTGTCCAGCAGCTGAAATCCGCTCCAGTCCTCAGGTCTCCAAAAGGGACACTCTGTATTTGAGGCATGTGCGACACCTCTGGGAGGATGACAGGTGAAAAAATTCTGGATCAATGACAGCTGAGACCAGAGGAGAGGAAGTTGAACGGCAGCACCACACAGGGTCATAACACTCAGACCCGGGGCTTCAGTGTCACTGCCTCTGTGTTTGCCCTCATTTATATCCTAAGAAACGTACCCTCCCCCACACAGTGTCACGCCCAACCTTTTCACCAGGAGCCCAATACAACCCTGCCCTACCCCTCTCTAACACACACTCCATGGGACACAGCTTCTCTGTGACACCCTTATGGGGGTTTGCCTCTGCATTGCCCCAACTGGGACCAATGAGCCTACAAATAGAAAAGACTTCCCTTCGCTTCTTCAGAGTCTCGTTAACCTCACCCAGGAGAAGATCCAGCACCGGGTGGCTCAAAGCGCCAACCTTCCCCTCAGCAGCGGAAAGCGGGAACCAGCTCAATCCCATGGAAGGAGGCTCCCCACCTCTGTTACTGCCATCCTGCAGCATTTAATGTGGATTTGTTTTAGCTAATGCAACCCCCTCATCCATACATACATCCATGGAACAAGGAGTCAAGTCCCTAACTAGGGGTTCCACTGGTGCAATGGGTTAGCCCATAGTACTAATAGAGCAGTCCTGTGTGGAATAGTGCTGAGGTTGTGAATTCAGACTTCACCTGGAGCACTGGTTTTCTTTAAGCAAATGGCTTCTGCCAATCATTTTACCAGTGGAAAATACAATCCCAGCTCAGAAGACACCGAGGTCCCTCCCTTTACCGAGTGTAGGGCAGATTTCACACATCTACAAGACTCCACTATCTACCAGCCACCTGTGTCAGGAGGGGTGAAGCAGAGCCCAGAGCTTGGCCCGTTCTGTAATTCTTCACCCCTGACCCCACTCAATCTTTGCTTCCCAAACCACCTTTGTGAACACCCTCTTGTCTATGAGACTCAAACACTGCCTGTGTGTATGGTTTTTGTTTGTACGTGTGTGGACCTGTGCATTGTGTGATTTTCTCTTTCTCTCTGTGTGTTTGTCTCTCTGTTTGTATCTTCATGTGTAAATTCACTTTAACTTTTCAAAATATCCACAGCTTTGCCAATTTTCAGCAGGAATTTTTCTCCATCAACAAATTCTCACTTGTTCCCTACCAGTTGGTGACCATTGCCCCAGGCCACTATCACTCTCAGAGTCCTGATTTCCCACTGACCCTTCCCCCTTCTATTGGGACTGGGAACTAGTCAACCAAAACACCCCACAAAGTTTTAGTAAAGGGCCAACAGTCCCCTTACACAAGCCAGCCCTGTGAGGGTCACTGATGGCCAGAGAAAGCAGCAGAAGCTGGTCCCATGGTGTAAGGGTCAGCACTCAGGACTCTGAATCCTGCAATCTGAGTTCAAATCTCAGTGGTACCTTGTGATAAATCCCTGGAGCTCAAAGTGCTCCCCTTCCCTGTCTCTGGCTGCACAAGTGTGAGTTGTTTACCTCCTACTGGGTGACTCCTGCCGTCTGGAGCTAGGTCTTTGGTCAGGATGGCTGCAAGGGTTGGGGCTCTAGAACTGGCTACTGATGCCAGCAGTCCTGTGGTTTGACCTGGTGGTCGGCATTCTTGCTGCTTCACCTGATGCCCGCAAGTTTGGCCTTTGGCTTACTCCACACTTTTCCTCTTTCCCACATGGCGCCTGAAGAAAGGAGTGCCAGGGCCAGGCTTCATAGTCAGGGCTAGGCAGGAGGGAGGAAGAATCCCAGGCTGGAGCCCAGCGCACCTCCTCTCCTCTGGGCACCTAGAGGAGAGGCGGCTGGTGCTGACAGGTCCAAGGGAAGGTTTATAAGCCACAGAGCAACTGAGGGCAAGGCAAGAGGAGGGGAGGACCATGCCTATGCATGGCCAGCAGACAGCCAACAAGACACGTGGCTGCAGCCTGCTGCCTGCCATGCCAAACACCCACTGAAGGCAACCCACAGACGAGCATGTGGGGCGGCTGCTGAGGCTAAGTGGCAAACACCAGAAGATGGTAGCAAAGCAGGGCCAACCCCTGGTAGTGCCTCTGACCATTCCCACTGCAGATGCTCACTGTTGCAGCAGGGCAGGAGATTTTACCCCAAGAGGCTTTTCCCCAGCTGAGGAGAAGCAGAGAAACACCCAGCTCCCCAGGCGCTATTTAGCCCCCTCAAGCACAGGGACAGCCGGACATTTGGAGGAGGGAAACTGCTCTACACGCTAGCCCGGGAAGCTGCCCATTTACTTTGGCAAGTCAGGAATGGCAAAGGCTAGACTGGACGCCCCTGGGACTCATTCCCTTGCCTTTGTGACGCCCAAACCCAACTCCTTTCCAGGGGTCTAACTGAAGCCAGAGCATTGGCCTGAGCAGCCAAGAAGAGGATACATCCCTGAAGAAAGCAGGACTTTCAGCACAAAGGGAAAATTGCACAAGCCCACCCGCGAAGGGACTCAAACCCTCAATCGCCTGATCCGAAGTCAGATGCTTTATCCATTAGATAAAGAAGCCCACATGAGAAAAGCCTTTCCAAGCACTTCTTTGGAAAAGGCGAACACTGTGTTTCTGGGGTCAGCTACTGAGGGGGGGCAGAGACTCTCTGGGTACAAGAAGTCAAGTTCTCAGCGAGATGTGAGACTTAATTCTATGGAGCCAGGTGCAGGACTTTGGCAGAGAGGCTTAGGCATGGGGGATTGGGGTGCAGCGAGCAGTCCGGCTGTCTAGGTGCAGAGATTTATTGACCCTGAGGTGCAGGAGGGAGGAAAAGGAGAAGGAATCGGCAGTTGCTGTGGAGAAAAGGAGGACGGGGAGAGGCTCTCAGCAAGCCTGGCCAGCTCAGTCCATAGGGCATCAGGCTCTTAATGGGGGGGACCAGGGTTCAAGCCCCTGTCCAGGCATTCAGCTCTTGTGTGTCAGGAGCCAAATCATTCCTGGTGGTGTCCAGAGCCATGTGTGGGAAAGGGAGGCTGAGACTTGTGCACCCTGCTCTGTGGCAGGGATCCTGGTAGCTCAGACTCAGGGAAGGCTTCTGTACTCAGAAGTGCTGACTTTGAGACTTCCTGGGGCTTGCTTGACCTCTGCCCCAAACCCAACCCTGTCCTATTTCTTCCTCCTGCACACTGGATCAGTGGCAGGCGGGAGGTGCTGAAGAGGAGGAGCTTGTGGGCCAGACCTGCTAGCAGGTGGGAGATGCTGGGGGGAAGCTGGCTGCCAGCGGGCGCTGAGCAGCTACTGTTTTGTTTCCGTTGGTGCTGCAGCCCTCTAGCACCCATGGAGTCGGAACCTCTGGCTGCACTGACGGCTCCTTTCACACTCTAGAGGGAGGAACAGACCCAGGGTTATGGCTGATCTATGGGGCAGGGCGCGTTAGGTGAGTGGCAGAGGCTTCAGGTGCTGAGAGTTTGCCTGACACCTCAGGGGCACAGTGTGAGATGGTGTCCCAGGGATCTCTATGAAAGGAGCAGAACAGGATTTACTTGAGGTGGGGAGAGAATTGAGAGCGTCTCAGGGTTGTAGAGAGTATTGCCCGGGTTAGAGATTGGCTAAAACACAGGCCTCGCTGTGAGCAAGATTCAAACCTGCGCAGGGGAACCCTGTTGGATTTCGACTCCAGCGCCTTAACCACTCGGCCATCACAGCTGCGGGCACCCTAGTGCTTCAGTGCCACAGAAACTGGTAAATAATCACAGTGCCCAGGCTTAAAAAGAAAAGGAGTACTTGTGGCACCTTAGAGACTAACAAATTTATTAGAACATAAGCTTTTGTGAGCTACAGCTCACTTCATCGGATGCATACAGTGGAACTATAGTGGGAAGATTTATATACACAGAGAACATGAAACAATGGGTGATACCATACACACTGTAACAAGAGTAAAAAGAAAAGGAGTACTTGTGGCTCTGTAACAAGAGTGATCAGGAGAGGTGAGCTATTACCAGCAGGAGAGCAGGGGCCGGGTGGTGCCCTTTTGTAGTGATAATCAAGGTGGGCCATTTCCAGCACTTTACAAGACAGTAGGAGGGGAAATAAACAAGGGAAATAGTTTTACTTTGTGTAATGACACATTCACTCCCAGTCTTTATTCAAGCTAGTTGTATCCAGTTTGCAAATTAATTCCATTTCAGCAGTCTCTCATTGGAGTCTGTTTTTGAAGTTTTTTTGTTGAAGAATTGCCACTTTTAGGTCTGTAATCGAGTGACCAAAGAGATTGAAGAGAAATATAGAATTTCCAGAGCAAACCTGGCTCTGAAACCACAAGGGGAATTTGGGGTTTGTTCTCTTTGCTTTGCCATGGGCAGTCGCACACAGAGGGCTTTTAAAAGTCTCCCCTCCCACAAAGCGGGAATGGGAAATGATTCTCAGCTTGAAACTTGATGTGAATGAGGGTGTCTGGACCACAGGGCCAGGGACTGACCTGTGCTAGAGAAACCAGTGACACACAGAACCAGGCTAAGGAAAATGTTTCCTGGAGCCAATAACTGGAATAGCAGCAGTATTGTGCAGGAAAATGTCTCACAAGAGGCGTTGGTGGTTTGGTAGCAGAAGTCACAGAGACCCTCGCTTTGGGTTCTGGCCAACAGAGGGATGAGTTTTATTGTCTCCAAATTTCAGTCGAAAAATTCAGACCGAAACTGTGTGTGGTGGGGGTTTCTGTGGTTTGCATTTGGTTTGTTTTGTTTTTCTCATTTGAAATGTTCTTGATAATTTGCCGGGGAAAGCTGTTTGGACAAGGCCAAGGACAAGTTAGAACAATTAAAAATCTCCATGGGAGTGAGGGGGTCCCTCAGCGCCGGGGGAGGGATGGAGATTTTCATGAGGGGAGTTGAGGAGATAAAAGAGAGGCTTTTGCTCCAGCAGTGGGAGAGGCTTGGCAGGTTCATTTTTACCAAGTGAACCCCCCTCCCCAACACACACACACACACACACATTGCTCCCTTGCTGTGCTGCCCCAGCTCAAACCCCACTGTCACGCCCAGCATGTAACCTACAGCTTCCCGCTGACAAAGCCCTTATATATCAGAGACAAACTCCCCTAGTCTGCCCCTTCTCCCAGCTGAGCCGTCCCCGCACAGAGCCCAGGACAGTCCTGACCTAGCTGGATCTCGTGGCACATGACCGAGTATGCGCGTTGCTGACACAAGGAGCCAAGTGTGCACACACCCAAGCAATGTAATAACTGGGTCAGTTCCAGTGACATAATTGTGTAGTACAGACATTGCCTGAGTATCTCACTCCATGCACTGAGATGGGAGTGGAAAACACCCACCCACCAATGCAGCCATTGAAATCCCCCAATTTACTATCTCTGCCCTTCCCAGAAAGTCATAAACTTCAGTTCATTCTTGCTAGCAGAGGGGAAATTCAAGTGACACTAGTGTTTACAACTCATTAAATAATGTTTAGAGTTTAATTAATATAATAGAAAAATAAACAGTGATTTCTTGACCAAACACCACAAGGTGAAACAGGAAGAGAGACAAACCTTGTCAATAAAGTCTCTTTTCCCCAAAGATCCTCAAAATATTCTTAATTCCCACCCCACTGCCATAGGACGTCTGTACAGGTTAAGTGCCCTATGTCCATCTTCCCATTAGAATTGCCTGTGTTGGACATTCCCAGACCTGGACATTGGTGAAATACAAAATTTGAGCAGGAAACCCGGCTCCCTGCACCAAGAAGTGTGGGGGGGGTGTTCTTCCTGTCACTTATTCCTTTATAATACTACAGAGAAATATTTTTCAAAAGCCAAACCATCCCCGCACCATCCTCAGTCAGCCAATGAACAGGGAAAAGGTTACAGACAGCAGAGACCTTAGAAACAGTTAAGTCACAACAAGTCCACCTCACAAAGTGCTCGAGTAGTTAAAACAGTAGCCTGCTAATTTTTTGTCATTCTTGTGGGCAGGAGCTGCGGAAGCACCCTAAGGTGTGGGTGCCACAGGCTCCCAAACTGTGTCCCCACTCCTTCCCCCCTGAGCCCCCACCCTCCCCCCAAGATCCCAACCCCACATCGCCCCATCTCCCCAATACCCTGCCCCCCGCTTGCTCCTCTCCACCTTCTCCTGCAGTCCCTTGCCCTTAGGACCGCTTAAGAGTTGGAGAGCATAATCTCCCCAACCTTTAAAAGTTGGGAGATAGGGCCCACTCCCTCCCCACCCATTTCAGCACCTCTGCTTCTGAGAGTATTTTATTCTCCCCTATCTCTCTCAACCTACCATTTCCATCTTTCAGCTCAGTGACAGTCCCACACACTTTGCTTCCTACAGACAAAGATTTACACTCAGACCTTGTAAGGAAAGCCTATCCAAGGAGTCAGAAGCACCTGAAGTGCTGGAAAATTGAGGAGAACTGATAGTGGGACCCAGAGAGGTTCCCCGGCAGATGAAGGGGATCCCCTGCTGCCCAGGATCACAAATTGTAGGGAAGAACCAATTGGGTTTGCTTTTGGGAAGCTGCCTGGAATCAGATCTAAAATCATTATTCAGTCTGAGATACGGTTACAGCATCCACAACCCCAGTGTCACAGCTCTTGAAATTGCTTGGTCCTTATATTTTTCCAGCCGCAGAACTAAAGGGATTTGAAATAAACCCCTGTTCAGAGTCAATGAGGAGTGAGGGATCTTGGGGCTTTTCATTTGTGAGCCTCTGGCACCATCGCGTGGCCATTTGAGTTTACTCCTTATAACAGTGGTCACCACCCGTCAATTGCGATCCACTGGTCGATCCTGGAGCCTCGGCCAGTCGATCCCGATCTCTGAGCCTCTAAGAGCCCGGCTGGCTGCTGGTCCATCTCCGCCGTCCGTGGGGAAAGGGGAAGGTGAGGCAGCTCCACGCAGTGCCCCCGCCCCTAGAACTGTCCCCGCAGCTCCCATTGGCTTGCAACCGACCAATGGGAGCTCTAGGGGCAGCGCTCGCAGAGACCTGCTGCCTCCTTCCCTACCAGGGGCCGCACGCACAGACGTGCCAGCAGCCACCTGCTGACTGGGGAGGCGTCTGTGGTAAGCCCCTCCCAGCCAGAGCCTGCACCCCAACCCCCAGCCCAGAGCTCCCTCCCAGACCCTGTAACCCCTCCCGCACCCCAACACTCAGCCTCATCCTGGAACCCCTCCTGCACACAAATCCCCCCCAGAGCCTACACCCCACAGCCCCTCCTACACCCCCACATTCTGCCTCAGCCCAGAGCCCCCTCCTGCACCAAGCTGCATCCCAGAGCCTGCACCCCTCACTGCCTCCCGCACCCCAATACTCTGCCCCACACGTGCAGACTGCTAGGCAGCAGTTTTGATAATAGCACATCAGTGTCTAGGTCTTTCTGTGGCACAATGGGTCAGCGCCTTCGGCTGTTAATCAAGAGACTGGTGGTTCGAGCCTACCCATGGGGCGCGATGAGCCTGGGCTACTTCCTTGCTCCTCAAGACATGCTGGGATCCTCAAAGGCCCCTTTTTGCCACCTCAAAACCATCCCTCTCTGCCTCAGTGGTTTCAGCTGGTGGCCCTCAGAGTGCGCTGGATGTGACCCAGAATCCCATCTCCCAGCAGCCATGGCAGGGGCTTGGTGTTAATCCTCACGGATGATCACAAAACCTTCAGCAGGGAACGTTTCCCTCCCTTCCCGCCCAAGCAGCAAGGGAGAAACGGACGAGACACGCCAGCTCGAAGACGCCTCCCTCCCACTTCCCTGTTGGTTGCGCAAAGCCCTTGGCCTGCCTCATGCCTTGTCAGGGAAGCGCGGCCATGCTGCCCCCGCCTGAGTCCCGGCCGCAGCCTGGCCTGGCCTGGCTGAAGGAGCGCAGAGCCCCACGAGTCAATGGCAAGTAGAGTCAGGAGCCTCGGCTCTTTTCTCCAACAGCCACACAGAGCTGCCCAGCATCCCGAGAGCCTCCCTCCTGTTCTCCTGCAGTAGACGCCTGCCGGTGCGGGTGGGAGAAGGGGACGAGGAAGCGCGGCTGCCTCAGGCCAGGACAGGAGCCCTCACCACATGCAGGCCTCTTGCCTTCTGCCCAGGCAGCCAGAGGTGCCGCGGAGCTACCTGGCAGGCTCCCGCCTCAGCCACCACTCTTGGCGCTCTGCTGGTCGCCGCCTCATTTGAAGGCCCAGAGCAAAAGGAAACAAACACATCCCTAGCAGAGAATGGTTTTGATACATCGACCTCTGGGTTATGGGCCCAGCATGCTGCCACTGCGCCACTCTGCTGGGTCTTCCATCAGGGCCCCCAGCCCCCAGCACCTGGATTTCGGGGCAGATTAACCTTTTGTGGGCTCCAGCACCAAACATATTTGTGGGCCCCTATGTCATCACTTTGGTCTCAGAGCATGGTCCTGGTGTGGCAGGGCCATTGGTGCCCTAGTGTACCCGGTACAGAATCTCAGAGATATTTTTCATTTTGATCACACACCTCTACATGACTATCTGCATTGCCATACACAGCTCCCTCAGCCCCCAGTTTTTCTCATTGAGCTCTACCCATGTGGGTTTATCAGTGTCCACAGTGAGCAGAACTTTTCTAGTGATCAGGGAAGCCCCCCACAGAATTATCTCCTTCCTCATTCAGATCTTCTATAGCCATGTCTCCAGTGCCACCCCATGTCACCCATCACTGTGTGTGGTCCCAGTCTCAGCTCCACGATCCAAAGCCAGCAGATGCCTGGTCAGTTCTGACAAATCCCCTCCCCAGTGCCCATCCTGCCATTGGAGCAAGCCCCTTGCAAACACCATTTCCCCAAAGTGAGGACTTAGCCCTTGGGAATCTGAAGACACCAGCCTTTCTTCCTCTGCTCCCATCTACGGGCTAGTCTACTGCCTGGTCATCACCACCTCTCCCCATGCTTGTTTCCTTTCTACTTTGGACATGCTCCCCAACCAACTGGGGCTATTCTCCCACTACAAGCCTGACCTGCTTCCTCTTTCCCTGCTCCCCTTGACATTCCTTTCCTATGGGTGTCCCTGTTCCTTGAGGTTAATTCCAGTTTCTTTATCTGCTTTAGTTTTATGGCCCCCAGTAGTCACAGAGCCACCTACAGCTTCTCTGACTCTAGCCATGGGGCCAATTGTCAGAGGCCAGCCTGAGATAGCTGCCGCTACTAGTCAAGGGAGGGGTGGCAATTCCAAGGCTGAGCATGCTTGAACCTTGCAACAGCGGCACTAGGGCCTCTAAATCCTCAGCACTGGCCCTAGGCAGCAGCAGACTCTGCAGTTAAGCGCTTCCCTCCTCTAGGCCATGGCTTTAAGTAGTTGAGATGCCCATCACCTGCAGCAGAGGCCACCAATTCCCACGCACACCGAGCTAGCATGTAGTTGTGCAGAAAGTGCAGCCTGGATGATTTTGGTGGCTGGTGTACCAGGAAGTTCCCATCCCTGAGCAGCAGCAACAAGCTCACATGGCCCCTCTTTCCTGTGGGACCAGGACCACTCCTGTAGCGCTGGGAGAGGGGAGGAAGCGAGTGTTATGGGCGCCATCTGAGCTTGGGCCTGGCACGATGGAGCCATTGGTGCCATGGTGAACCTGGTCCTGGCCAGACTAGCACCTTGCAAGCTCTAGCACGGGCAGCAGATGTGCAGGCTGCACAGCCTCGGTAAGAGCAGCCATGTCTCTAGGTGTCTCTGTGGCGCAATGGGTCAGCGCGTTCGGCTGTTAACCGAGAGGATGGTGGTTCGAGCCCACCCAGGGATGCTGGTGACCTTGTGCTATTTCCTTGCTCCTCAAGATGTGCTGGGAGCCTTAAAGGCCCCCTTTTTGCCACCTCAAAACCATCCCTCTTGGCCTCAGCGGGTTCAGCTGGTTGTCCGAAGAGTGCGCTGGGTTGTAAGTCAGAAACCCATCTCCCAACAGCCATGCCGGGTGCTCGGGCTTAATCCTCAAGGTCGAGCACAAAACCTTCTGCCAGGAATGTTTTGCTCCCTTCCTGCCTCCGCCAAGCGGCAAGGGAGAAACGGACGAGACACGCCGGCTGAAGATGCCTCCCTCCCACTTCCCTGTTGGCTGCGTAAACCTCTTGGCGTGTCTCATGCCTCGTCAGGGAAGCACGGCCATGCTGAGTCCCGGCCGCAGCCTGTCCCGCCCTGGCTGACGGAGTGCAGAGTCCCGCGAGTCAATGGCAGATCGAGTCAGGACCGTATAACCTGCCCTTTCTGTGCTCCGGGGGTAGGGAGGCTGGGGCTGCACATCCCACTCTGGGGCTGGGAGGAAGCCTGGGGGCACAAGCCTCTGGCGGGAGCTGGCTGCTGCAGTGGGGGTGGGGCTCTGGGCTCCAGTGGGGTTTGCAGAAGGGGCAGGGCCTCGGGTGGCAGTGGTGGGGCAGAGGGTTTGTCTCCCCCCGAAGGCGGTTCATGCCCCGCCCATGGTGTTGCAATGAAAGAGGCTGCCCAGTCTGCACTTGTAGCGAGGTTCCCCCACTACATGGCAGCACAGAGGCTGCAGGAGACAGGCAGGTGACGGCAGGGGAAGGGGAGATGTAGTTCAGCTGACCGTACCCTTGGCATGGATAGCGTTAGGTGGATGGAAGGTCCCTTCCAACTCTGATATTTTATGAACCTGGCTACTATGGCGATGGGAAAACACCTCCAATCACTGTAGCAACTGTCTACTCCAACGTGCTACAGCCGTGTTTTAAGTGCAGACAGCCTACGGGCAGGTCTACGCTACGGGGCTCAGTCGATCTAAGTGACACAACTCCAGCTACGTGAATAATGTAGCTGGAGTTGATGTAGCTTAGATCAAATTATTGAGGTGTCTGCACAATGCTGGGTCGATGGGAGAGTTTCTCTTATGTCTTACCTTATGTTTCTCGTTCCGGTGGAGTACCGGAGTCGACGGGAGAGCAATTGGGGGTCAATTTAACAGGTCTTCACTGGACCCACTAAATTGATCCCCCAGTACATAGAGATGCTCAAACACTGACACTGCAACAATGAGATCACGCTAATGCTTCCGTAGTCGGAATGATTCAAACCTGCACAGGGGGACCCCAATGGATTTCCAGTCCATCGCCTTAACTGACTTTTCAGTTTTTCCCACTACATTATAGATCTGTGCTCCGTGAGTTCTCACTTCCCATTGTTTGCCCAGACCAGCTCCCCCAGCACGCTCACTGCTGGGTCGTTGTGCACCTGTGTCCACGGCTGAACAGTGAGAATTTCTGCCCACTTCCCATCTCGCTGGAGCATGCTGAGAGTGTGTTTGTGTTAATGACATTGCTGCCAATTGTTCATTTCCAACTTTAACAATCCCTTTCCCATTCAAATCACCAGCCACTCAGGGATTCTAATAGTGGGGGTCAAGTTTTCTCTGGGGCACTGAAATGTCTCAGGGAGCTGGTGCGTGAATTCAGCCTTGCGTTCCAGCATTATTGTTTCACGGACTAACAGCAGCTGCAGGAAGAAAGAGCCGAGCGTTCCTGCTCTGTACAGAGGAGTTTGATTTTGCTGCTTTCAATCCTTGGGCTCCGCCGGGACAAGGAACAATTCAGGTGTCACTGAACTGAAGGTGGGAGATGATTTGTGACAGGGACGGCTGTCTCCTATTAAAGATGTTTATCTGGTACTGTGGAGCAGGCAGCCCTTGTTCCCAGGTCTCTCTGAGGAAATAAAGTTTCTGTGCAAAATACCACAACTTGTAACGGAGAGGCGGGGAAGGTGATGGGACCAGGGCATAAGGGATGAAACATAACATGGTTCTTTTATGTGCATTAACTCTGAAAAGGGATTGATCTCCACTCCTTTGTATTTGAAGGGATGTTTAGTTTTACCCTGGGTAAAATACAAGGCTGAAGCCATTTTATGGGGGGTGACACTAGGATTCAAGGGTTAGTTAGTATAATAAAAATGGTTTAAAAAAAGTCAGTTTCAACTTGAGCTGGCTGTTATTAAAGGCGTTTTCCCAAGGTCAGCTCCAAAATTACTTCTAGAGATGCCCCGGGTTCCCTCGTGCCTCACTGGGAACAAAAGGGAACCCCCCATCCCACCCCTGCCAGTGCTGCCCTTAGTGCCAGGCTGATTTTTCTGGGGAGGGGACGTGGAATTGACTTGTTTGCTGATGAGAAGTGAGTCAGGCCAGTTCTCTGGACACCAGAACTTCCAGCATCTTCCCAGCCCAACCCAGGCTGCTGCTCTGCCCCAGCCTCTGCCCCACTGGGGCCCTGCATTTTGAATCTAGAGCAGCATACCTCAAATTTGGGGATTGTTCTACATCCAGGACAGCCTCCTGGGGAGAGATGTAGGTGGGGGGAAAGCAGCAGCCCCTCCCTTCAGCATCCAGCTGTTGCTCCTGGATGCACTGCCTTGGTGTTTGCTGGCGCTACCAGCAGGGGATTGGCATCATGTACTGCCCAACCTCTTGGGGCTCCGGGCAGCTCATGCAGGCATGTGGGGCTGGGGGTGTTCTTGACAGGGTAGGAAACTTCAACTCTGCAGGCAGCTGGTGAGTTCCCAACTCACCTACCAGGGGGCTGAGATGTTCTGGGGGAAGACTTTCGGCTCCAGCTTGCCAGGGCTCCAGGAGTGGGCTTGAGGTTTCAGGGCCCCTCCCTCCCTCATGTCAGCCCCAGGGCTCTGGGCTTTAGCCTACCCACCTCCAGCCTTCCCCAGCTCCAGCCACAGGGCTTCAGCAGAAGGCTCTGGGCTTCAGCCCATGGGCTATGGCTTCAGGCTTCAACCACTGGGGCAGTGGGGCTCCGGCTTGGAAAAATTGTCACAGTTGCCACCAGCAAAAGTTGGTGGCCGCACTCTGAGGCCACCAAAAAAATGGTGATAGAACCCCTGCTCCAGAGCACGGAGGGGCAGCAGCTGAGCCCAGCGGGCAGCCTGGGCTGGGCAGAGACTTGGAGCAGAGCCCCAGAGGGCTGTCCTGTCTCCCTCCTCAGCAGCAAACCATCAAACCCCCACCCCTGAGACAGCAGCCTGGGGCTAAGGGCAATGCCCACTGGGGGTTTCTCATCTTGCTCCCACTGAGGTGAGCAGGGACCTGGGGGTGTTTTTAGCAGATCTGTTGGAACTGAAGTGGGGATCACTTCAGAACAGGCAGCTCAAGAATGGCATCAGATGAGAAGATATTGCTTTAACTACTAGGCCACCTTACCTGATGAATGGCTTCTTATTTCCTTGTTTTTAAGGTCTCTGCTTCCCGCAACCTTTTCCCCAAGTTCATTGGCTGGCTGGGCACAAGAGGATCTGTATTATTAAAAAAGATCAAGTGTCAGGGACAAAACACTCCAATCCCACCTGGTGCGGGGAGCCGCGTTTGCTTTTCAAATTCTGTCGCTCATAAATGTCCAGGTCTGGGAATGTCCCACAGAAGCATTTCTAATGGGCAGCTGGCTGCAGAACAGTTAAACTCCACAGAGCTCTTGTGGAGGACAGATGGGAATTAGAAACATTTTTGAGGATCGTTTGGGAAATTAGCATTTGCTGACAAGGTTTGTCTCTGTTCCTATTTCATCTTTCGATGTTATACAGAGGAAACTTTGCCATATTTTTGCGAGCTTAATAACTATCTCCTAAACTTTATTTACTCAGACTTCAAAATTGGGGTCACCTGATTTTTGCATCCCCCTGTGAAAAAACAACGGACACGTGTGGCTTTCTACAGGGTGTCATGATGCGAAAGTTGGGGAATTCAATCTCTGTACTTGTGTTTGGGGGGGGGGTTCTTCTTTACAGCTAACTCAGAGCTTCCAGCCTCAGGCTGCCTCTGACTCACTGCCAGGCACACCGAGCTCTTAGCTGCACCCACTGTCCTTGCCGGGGTCCCTGCTGAACCCTGGGGATGACTCTACAGGTGGAGAAGCTGCTGTGTAGCGATGTAGAGCAGGTGCAGGAAGGAGCCGGGGTCACTATTCAAATTCTGAATTGCACAATTTTCCAAAGTTGGAAATGTCCAAAACCAATTCTAACGGGAAGACCAATGCAGAGTAGTTACACTGGAGGGGCCCAGACCTGCAGTGGGGGCACAGTGGAAATTAATAACGGGAAGATCTTTTCTAAATTAGTCTTCACTGACAAGATTTGTCTGTGTTTTTATTTCAAGTTATGGTGTTATTTAGAGGAATCGGTACATATTTTTTACTGTAGTAATTAAACCCTTACCTTTATTTAATCAAGCAAAAAACTTAGTGTCACTTATTTTCTCTCTGTCCTAGCAGGAATGAATTGAATTTTGTGTCTTTCTCGAAAGTGCAGAGAGATTAACTGTGGGGAATTCAGTCTCTGTCTTTGTGAGTTGATGTTTTCCTCTCACAATTCAGTGAATTCACTGCAATATTCAGAGGGATCTAAGGGCTGGTGTATGCTGGGCACGAAACTGGCAGAGCTACGTCTCTCAGGGTGTGAAAAATCCACACCCCCAAACCAATATAGTTAAGTTGACCTAAGCCCTACTTACATAGGGCTAAATAAAAGGAAGAACTATTCTGTCAAATTTCAGAGTAGCAGCCATGTTAGTCTGTATTCGCAAAAAGAAAAGGAGTACTTGTGGCACCTTAGAGACTAACAAATTTATTTGAGCATAAGCTTTCGTGAGCTACAGCTCGCTTCATCGGATGCATTTGTCTATCCAAGGTGCTAGAGAAGCATCACAGCAGTGTTTTAAGTGTAGACAGACTAATAGTGAGACCAGATCTGGCTCTAGTTTGCACTGTGGATACTCAGGCACTAAGACTACAGTAATAGGAACAGTCTAGTGGCTCCGTAGTTGGCAGGATTTGAACCTGCGCAGGGCAACCCCAATGGAGTTCTAGTCCATCACCTTAACTACTCAGCCTCAACTACTTAAATGACGGCTCTTTCTCTACACTAGGATTCAGTTCTCACAGAATTGTCACTTCAAATTGTTTGCTCAGACCAGCTTCCCCAGCACACTCACAGCTGCTCATTAGTGTAAGTGTCTCCACAGCTGAACAGCGAGAATTCCTGCCCATTTCCCTTCCAGCTGGAGCATGATGAGAGTGTGTTTGTGTTAATGACATTGCTGTAGATCATTGTTCATTCCCCACATTGACAATTCAGACAGTCCCTTTCCTATTCAAATCTCCAGCACATCATTCCAATAGCAGGGGTCAGGATTCCTCTGGGGCATGGACATTTTTCAGGAGGTTGGTGCATGAACTCAGCCTTGCATTCCATCCTTGATGTTTCATGGACTAACAAGAGCAGCATAAAGAAAAAGCCGAGCCAATATCTCCCCATCAGGGATGCAGGTGGCCATGTCCCCTCTGTCTGACCATTGCCATTGCAGGAGAGAAGGGTTCACTGGAGTTGAATGCCCTGGCTCAGACAAGAGACATAGGGAGATTTTGCTCTTCGTGGATTTGTGCAAAGGAAATTGTTCTTCTGTGTTTTCCCCAGTGACTCCTACATCCCACCCCCAATGTCTTCTGGCTGAACAAGGATGGGTCATTCAGAAAGTCATCGTGTTTGGATGTAAAGGTGGAAATGATGGGAAAATTGACCCTTCTTCCTAGTTTAAATTCTGTAACTTCTACATTGGACAATAATACTCAGCTCTTCACTGGCCATGAATGAAAACCAGGTCTGCCATATGAGAGACAATAATTCTACCGGAGAACCACAAATCTTCAAACTATAAAATGTGACCTCTGCATTGTAGACCACACTCACTGCTGAAGACCTATACCGGGATAGGGGTGACACTCAGAGGAGCCCTGCTTTTCTGGTCTACATAGAATATTTTGGGCATTACATCTATTGGGATGAAGGAGTTGGAGTTACCTGTGCCCTGTTCCTTTAAGGGATTGGAGCAATGCTGGGGAGATTGAAGGGCACGGAGTTGGGGAGCAGTGTGTGCTCCAAGAAAGTTGTGCTCTGGTGACACAGAGCAGGTGTGGGGGTTTTGTAAGCCATGGAGTTTGTATACAGATAAAGTTTACTAACCCACAGGTTCAAAGTTGTTCCGGCCGTCTTTGCTAAGAGTGTAGCTCAGTAGGTGAATATTTGCCGGCAGGGCAATGGGTTCCTAGTTGAAATCCAAGTGCTTCCATTTTTTGAATGAAAATTGATTTCCAGACACATCTCCAGTGTGTTCAGGAGTCCGCTGAATGGGGATGCTTGAAATGAATGTAAACACTCAGAACTTCCCTAGGCGAATGTAGAAAACCTAGCAGAGCTGTCCAGCAGCTGAAATCCGCTCCAGTCCTCACATCTCCAAGAGGGACACTCTATGTTTGAGGCATGTGCGACACCTCTCCGATGATGACAGGTGACAAAATTCTTGATCAATGACAGCTGAGACACAGGAGTGGAAGGTGAATGGCAGCACCACACAGGGTCATAACACTCAGACCCGGGGCTTCACTGTCACTACCCCTGTGTTTGCCATCATTTATATCCTAAGAAACACACCCTTCCCCACACACTGTCACACCCAACCTTTTCCCCTGGAGCCCAACCCAACCCTACCCCTCTCCCACACACACTCCATGGGACACAGCCTCTCTGTGACTCACCCAGGTTGGGGCTTGCCTCTGCATTGCACCAACAGGGGAGCAATGAACCAAAAGGGCCACAGGAGACAAATGGAGCTAGGCAGGAAGAGAAAAGACTTCCCTTCGCTTCTTCAGAGTCTCGTTAACCTCACCCAGGAGAAGTTCCAGCACCAGGTGGGCTCAAAGCACCAACCGTCCCCTGAGCAGTGGAAGGTGGGAACCAGCTCGATCACACAGAAGGAGGATCCCCACCTCTGTTGCTGCCATTCTGCAGCCTTTCATATGGATTTGTTTTCGCTAATGCAACCCCCACCAACCCATCCATCCATGAACTAAAGAGACAAGCGCCTAACTGTGGGCTCCAGTGGTGCAATGGGGTAGCCCACAGTACTTATAGAGCGATGCTGTAGTTTTGAGTTCAAACCCCAGCTAGACCACTGGTTTCTGTAAGCAGATGGCTTATGCTAATCATTTTGCACTGCAGAAAATACAATTCCAGCCCAGCGGACACCGAGGTCCCTTACTTTATCAAGTGCAGGGCAGATTCACACATCTACAAGGCTGTGCTCTCCACCCGCCACCTGTGTCAGGAGGGGTCAAGCAGAGCCCAGAGCCCTGCTCATCCTGTGATTCTTCACCCCCTGACTCCCCTTCAATCTTTGCTCCCCAAATCACCTGTGTGCACACCCTCCTGCCTGTGAGATTCAAACCCTACCTGACTTTCTGTATGTTGATATGTTTTGTGTCTGTCGTGTTGATGTGCATGTGGGTCCTGGGTGATTTTTGTGGATGTCTTGCCCAGTTTTGTGTGCCTGTGTGTATGATTTTTGAATGCATATTGTTTTTTGCTTAGTATTCTTTTGGTATGTGGTTTTTGTGTTTTCTTGTTGTGTGCTTTTTCTGTTTTTTTGGTGTGGATTTGTTCTTTGTATGTTTTGATTGTCTTTCCCTTATGCATGTATGGCTTTGTGTGTGTGTGTGGTTTTTGTTTAAACATGTGTGGGCCTGTGCACTGTGTGATTTTCTCTTTCTCCCTGTGTGTTTGTCTCTCTGTTTGTATCTTCATGCGTAAATTCGCTGTAACTTTTCAAAATATCCACAGCTTTGCCAATTTTCAGCAGGAATTTTTCTCCATCAACAAATTCTCACTTGTTCCCTACCAGTTGGTGACCATTGCCCCAGGCCACTGTCACTCTCAGGGTCCTGATTTCCCATTGACCCTTCCCCCTTCTATTGGGACTGGGAACTAGCCAACCAAAAACCCCCACAAAGTTTTAGTAAAGGGCCTACAGTCCCCTTACACAAACCAGCCCCGTGAGCGTCACTGATGGCCAGAGAAAGCAGCAGAAGCTGGTCCCATGGTGTAAGGGTCAGCACTCAGGACTCTGAATCCTGCAATCTGAGTTCAAATCTCAGTGGGACCTTGTGATAAATCCCTGGAGCTCAAAGTGCTCCCCTTCCCTGTCTCTGGCTGCACAACAGTGAGTTGTTTACCTCCTACTGGGTGACTCGTGCCCACTAGAGCCAGGTGTTTGGTCAGGATGCCTGCAATGGGTTGGGGCTCTAGAACTGGCTACTGATGCCAGCAGTCCTGTGGTTTGAACTGGTGGTTGGGGTTCTTGCTGCTTCACCTGATACCCACAAGTTTGGCTCTTGAGCTTGCGGCAACACTTTTCGGTTTTCTCACATATTACCTGAAGAAAGGAGTGCCGATGTGATGAAGCGGATGTGATGCACATGTTCATAATGTTTCCTCTGAATATTGTGGGGGTACCTCAGTTTCCCCTCTGCAGTTCTTAAGTATCTATGTGGGTGTATGATCATTGCAGAGCCCTAGAGGGCAGGTGTGTGCTGGGGTCTGAACACAGAGAATGGCCGACACCCTGTTTCCTGGCACCTGATGGCCTGGCCCTTCCCCCCTGCAAGGTGAGAGCTAAAGGGTTGGAGAACAAAGAAATCCAGTGCCCTCCTGGCCCGGGAAAGGGACAAAGCCCAGAGGAGGAGGGGCTGGAGAGAGTTTCAGTTTGGGGCTGGCTGGGGACATGGAGTGAAGTGCAGATGTGGTTGTCTGGCTCACTGCCCTCCAAAATGGACCCAGCTGAGAGGTCCTGTTCTCTGTACCTATAACCTCTGTGTTAGACCATGTTCCTGTCATCTAATAAACTTCCTGTTTTACTGGCTGGCTGAGAGTCACATCTGACTGTGGAGTTGGGGGGCAGGACCCTCTGGCTTCCCCAGGACCCCGCCTGGGCAGACTCGCTGTGGGAAGCGCACGGA
>NC_050070.1:212079846-212100991 GCF_009764565.3 Dermochelys coriacea | reverse complement strand
ATATCCTATCCCTCCCCTCCAGCGTATCTACCACTCCTCCCAGTTTAGTATCATCCGCAAATTTGCTGAGAGTGCAATCCACACCATGCTCCAGATCATTTATGAAGATATTGAACAAAACGGGCCCCAGGACCGACGCCTGGGGCACTCCACTTGACACCGGCTGCCAACTAGACATGGAGCCATTGATCACTACCCGTTGAGCCCGACAATCTAGCCAGCTTTCTACCCACCTTATAGTGCATTCATCCGGCCCATACTTCCTTAACTTGCTGACAAGAATGCTGTGGGAGACCGTGTCAAAAGCTTTGCTAAAGTCAAGAAACAATACATCCACTGCTTTCCCTTCATCCACAGAACCAGTAATCTCATCATAAAAGGCGATTAGATTAGTCAGGCATGACCTTCCCTTGGTGAATCCATGCTGACTGTTCCTGATCACTTTCCTCTCCTCTAAGTGCTTCAGGATTGATTCTTTGAGGACCTGCTCCATGATTTTTCCAGGGACTGAGGTGAGGCTGACCGGCCTGTAGTTCCCAGGATCCTCCTTCTTCCCTTTTTTAAAGATGGGCACTACATTAGCCTTTTTCCAGTCATCCGGGACTTCCCCCGTTCGCCACGAGTTTTCAAAGATAATGGCCAAGGGCTCTGCAATCACAGCCACCAATTCCCTCAGCACTCTCGGATGCAATTCGTCCGGCCCCATGGACTTGTGCACGTCCAGCTTTTCTAAATAGTCCCTAACCACCTCTATCTCTACAGAGGGCTGGCCATCTCTTCCCCATTTTGTGATGCCCAGCACAGCAGTCTGGGAGCTGACCTTGTTAGTGAAAACAGAGGCAAAAAAAGCATTGAGTACATTAGCTTTTTCCACATCCTCTGTCACTAGCTTGCCTCCCTCATTCAGTAAGGGGCCCACACTTTCCTTGGCTTTCTTCTTGTTGCCAACATACCTGAAGAAACCCTTCTTGTTACTCTTGACATCTCTTGCTAGCTGCAGCTCCAGGTGCGATTTGGCCCTCCTGATATCTTTCCTACATGCCCGAGCAATATTTTTATACTCTTCCCTGGTCATATGTCCAACCTTCCACTTTTTGTAAGCTTCTTTTTTATGTTTAAGATCCGATAGGATTTCACCATTAAGCCAAGCTGGTCGCCTGCCATATTTACTATTCTTTCGACTCATCGGGATGGTTTGTCCCTGTAACCTCAACAGGGATTCCTTGAAATACAGCCAGCTCTCCTGGACTCCCTTCCCTTTCATGTTAGTCCCCCAGGGGATCCTGGCCATCTGTTCCCTGAGGGAGTTAAAGTCTGCTTTCCTGAAGTCCAGGGTCCGTATCCTGCTGCTTACCTTTCTTCCCTGCGTCAGGATCCTGAACTCAACCAACTCATGGTCACTGCCTCCCAGATTCCCATCCACTTTTGCTTCCCCCACTAATTCTACCCGGTTTGTGAGCAGCAGGTCAAGAAAAGCGCTCCCCCTAGTTGGCTCCCCTAGCACTTGCACCAGGAAATTGTCCCCTACGCTTTCCAAAAACTTCCTGGATTGTCTATGCACCGCTGTATTGCTCTCCCAGCAGATATCAGGAAAATTAAAGTCACCCATGAGAATCAGGGCATGCGATTTAGTAGCTTCCGTGAGTTGCCGGAAGAAAGCCTCATCCACCTCATCCCCCTGGTCCGGTGGTCTATAGCAGACTCCCACCATGACATCACTCTTGTTGCACACACTTCTAAACTTAATCCAGAGACACTCAGGTTTTTCCACAGTTTCGTACCGGAGCTCTGAGCAGTCATACTGCTCCCTTACATACAGTCCTACTCCCCCACCTTTTCTGCCCTGCCTGTCCTTCCTGAACAGTTTATAACCATCCATGACTGTACTCCAGTCATGTGAGTTATCCCACCAAGTCTCTGTTATTCCAATCACGTCATAATTCCTTGACATCACCAGGACCTCCAGTTCTCCCTGCTTGTTTCCAAGGCTTTGTGCATTTGTATATAAGCACTTGAGATAACCTGTTGATCGCCCCTCATTCCCAGTATGAGGCAGGAGCCCTCCCCTCACAGACCTTCCTGCCCGTGCTTCCTCCCGGTATCCCGCTTTCCCACTTACCTCAGGGCTTTGGTCTCCTTCCCCCGGTGAACCTAGTTTAAAGCCCTCCTCACTAGGTTAGCCAGCCTGCTGGCAAAGATGTTCTTCCCTCTCTTCGTAAGATGGAGCCCGTCTCTGCCCAGCACTCCTCCTTCATGGAACACCATCCCATGGTCAAAGAATCCAAAGCCTTCTCTCCGACACCACCTGCGTAGCCATTCGTTGACCTCCACGATTCGACGGTCCCTACCCAGGCCTTTTCCTTCCACGGGGAGGATGGACGAGAACACCACTTGCGCCTCCAACTCCTTTATCCTTCTTCCCAGAGCCACGTAGTCCGCAGTGATCCGCTCAAGGTCATTCTTGGCAGTATCATTGGTGCCCACGTGGAGAAGCAGGAAGGGGTAGCGATCCGAGGGCTTGATGAGTCTCGGCAGTCTCTCCGTCACATCACGAATCTTAGCCCCTGGCAAGCAGCAGACTTCTCGGTTTTCCCGGTCAGGGCGGCAGATAGATGACTCAGTCCCCCGGAGGAGAGAGTCCCCGACCACCACCACCCGCCTTCTCCTCTTGGGAGTGGTGGTCGTGGAACCCCCAACCTCAGGACATCGCATCTCATGCCTCCCAACCAGCGGAGTCTCCTTCTGCTTTCTCCCCCCAGACCTATCATCTGGTCCACTCTCCGCAATGGTACCTGTGGAGAGAACATGAAAGCGGTTAGTTACCTGTGTCTGTGTTACTGGAACCCGGACATTCCGCTTACCTCTTCTGGAGGTCACATGTTGCCAAGCTTCTTCACTGGCCTCTTGGCTCCTCTGTGCAACCTGCTCTACATCTTTAGAGCTTTGTGCCCCTAGAAGCCTATCCTGAGTTTGGTCCAGAAAATCCTCAGTCTCTCGTATACAACGCAGGGTCGTTACCTGTTGCTCCAGACCTTCAATCTTCTCTTCCAATATGGAGACCAGCTTGCACTTTGTACAGACAAAGTCGCTTCTGTCCTGTGGAAGAAAGACAAACATGGCACATCCAGTGCAGGTCACAACAGCTGAACCCCCCCCTTCCATATCACCTACCTACTCTGAGCTTCCTCAGAGACGTTGGCAAGATGTAAGCCTCACTGGGCTCACTCCAGGCGAACTCCCAGGCAAACTCCTGCTGTGAGCTGCTCTGCTGTCCCCGCTGCTCCGCTGCCGCTCAGCTGGTTCGCGAGGCTCTGGCTATTTTTAAACAGCCAGGCTTCCCTGACGCAAACACACAGACACCCTAATGCCCGCCCCCTGCAGGCTAGCAGCCAATCAGACACTCACTCAGGCTCCCTCCCAGCAAACACACGCTCGGATACTTCCTCAGCAAGCAAACACACACACTCGGATACTTACCAGTCCCAGGCAAACTCCTGCTGTGAGCTGCTCTGCTGTCCCCGCTGCTCCGCTGGTTCGCAGTTGACCTAAGTTACAGAACTCCAGCTATATGAATAACATAGCTGGAGTTGATGTAGCTTAGATCGACTTATTGTGGTGTCTGCGCCATGCTGGGTCGATGGGAGAGTCTCTCTTATGACTTACCCTATGCTTCTCATTCTGGTGAAGTACCAGAGTCCACGGGAGAGCAATCGGGGGTTGATTTAACAGGTCTTCAGTAGACACACTAAATCGATGTCCCCCCCTGCCCCGGTGGATTGATTGCCGCGCATCGATTCACCGGAACGTAGAGATAAGACCTTAGAGTGATACCAGCTCTGGGTCCCGTTGGCCCTGTGGATGCTCAGACACTGACACTGCAACAGTGAGATCATGCTAATGCTTCCGTAGTTGGCAGGATTCGAACCTGCGCAGGCAGACCCAATGGATTTCTACTCCATCACCTTAAATGACTTTTCAGTTTTTCTCACTACGTTATAGTTCTGTACTCTGTGAGTTCTCACGTCCCGTTGTTTGTCCAAACCGGCTCCCCCAGCAAACTCACTGCTGTGTTGTTGTGCACCTGTGTCCAGGCTGAACAGCGAGAATTCCTGCCCATTTCCTGTCTGGCTGGTCATGATGAGAGTGTGTTTGTGTTAATGACATTGCTCTCAATTGTTCATTTCCAACTTTAACAATCCCTTTCCCATTCAAATCACCAGCCAATAAGGGATTCCAATAGCAGGGGTCAAGTTTTCTCTGGGGCACTGAAATGTCTCAAGGGGCCAGTGCGTGAATTCAGCCTTGCGTTCCAGCATTATTGTTTCACGGACTAACAGCAGCTGCAGGAAGAAAGAGCCGAGTGTTCCTGCTCCGTACAGAGGAGTTTGATTTTGCTGCTTTCAATCCTTGGGCTCCGCCGGGACAAGGAACAATTCAGGTGTGACTGAACTGAAGGTGGGAGATGATTTGTGACAGGGACGGCTGTCTCCTATTAAAGGTGTTTAACTGGTACCGTGGAGCCGGCAGCCCTTGTTCCCAGGTCTCTCTGAGGAAATAAAGTTTCTGTGCAAAATACCACAACTTGTAACGGAGAGGAGGGGAAGGCGATGGGACCAGGACATAAGGGATGAAACATAACATGGTTCTTTCATGTGCATTAACTCTGAAAAGGGACTGATCTCCACTCCTTTGTATTTGAAGGGATGTTTAGTTTTACCCTGGGTAAAATACAAGGCTGAAGCCATTTTATGGGGGGTGCCACTAGGATTCAAGGGTTTGTTAGTGATATAAAAATGGTTTAAAAAAAGTCATTTCAACTTGAGCTGGCTGTTCTTAAAGGCGTTTTCCCAAGGTCAGCTCCAAAAGTTCTTCTAGAGACGCCCCGGATTCCCTCATGCCTCACTGGGAACAAAAGGGAACCCCCCATCCCACCCCCGCCAGTGCTGCCCTTAGCGCCAGGCTGATTTTTCTGGGGCGGGGACATGGAATTGACTTGTTTGCTGTTGAGAAGTGAGTCAGGCCAGTTCTCTGGCATCAGAACTTCCAGCATCTTCCCAGCCCAACCCAGGTTGCTGCCCTGCCCCAGGCTCTGCCCCACTGGGGCCCTGCATTTTGAATCTAGAGCAGCATACCTCAAATCTGGGGATTTTTCTACAACCAGGACAGCCTCCTGGGCAGAGATGTAGGTGGGGGGAAAGCAGCAGCCCCTCCCTTCAGCATCCAGCTGTTGCTCCTGGATGCACTGCCTTGGTGTTTGCTGGCGCTACCAGCAGGGGATTGGCATCATGTACTGCCCAACCTCTTGGGGCTCCGGGCAGCTCATGCAGGCATGTGGGGCTGGGGGTGTTCTTGACAGGGTAGGAAACTTCAACTCTGCAGGCAGCTGGTGAGTTCCCAACTCACCTACCAGGGGGCTGAGAGGCTCTGGGGGAAGACTTTGGGCTCCAGCTTGCCAGGGCTTCAGGAGTGGGCTTGAGGTTTCAGGGCCCCTCCGTCCCTCCCTTGTGTCAGCCCCAGGGCTCTGAGCTTTAACCTACCCACCTCCAGCCCTCCCCAGCTCCAGCCACAGTGCTTCAGCAGAGGGCTCTGGGCTTCAGCCCATGGGCTATGGCTTCAGGCTTCAACCCCTGGGGCAGTGGAGCTCCGGCTTGGAAAAATTGTCAGAGTTACCACCAGCAAAAGTTAGTGGCCGCACTCTGAGGCCACCAAAAAAATGGTGAAAGAACCCCTGCTCCAGATCACGGAGGGGCAGCAGCTGAGCCCAGCGGACAGCCTGGGCTGGGCAGATGCTTGGAGCAGAGCCCCAGAGGGCTGTCCTGTCTCCCTCCTCAGCAGCAAACCATCAATCCCCTACCCCTGAGACAGCAGCCTGGTGCTAAGCTCAGCACCCATTGGGGGTTTCTCATCTTACTCCCACTGGGGTGAGCAGGGTCCTGGGGGTGTTTCTAGCAGATTTGTTGGAACTGAAGTGGGGAACCAGCTTTTTATAACAGGCAGCTCAAGAATGGCATCAGATGAGCAGATATTGCTTTAACTACTAGGCCACCTTGCCTGAAGAATGGCCTCTTATTTCCTTGTTTTTAAGGTCTCTGCTTCCCGCAACCTTTTCCCCAAGTACATTGGCTAGCTGGGCATGGGGGGGTCTGTACTATTAAAAAAGACCAAGTGCCAGGGAAAAAACTTTCCAATCCCGCCTGGTGCGGGGAGCCGCGTTTGCTCTTCAAATTCTGTCGCTCGTAAATGTCCAGGTCTGGGAATGTCCCACAGAAGCATTTCTAATGGGCAGCTGGCTGCAAAACAGTTAAACTTCACAGAGCTCTTGTGGAGGACAGATGGGAATTAGAAACATTTTTGAGGATCGTTTGGGAAATTAGCCTTTGCTGACAAGGTTTGTCTCTGTTCCTATTTCACCTTCCGGTGTTATGCAGAGGGATCTTTGTCATATTTTTGCGAGGTTAATAACTATCTCCTAAACTTTATTTACTCAGACTTCAAAATTGGGGTCACCCTCTGAAAAAGAATGGACACGTGTGGCTTGCTACAGGGTGTCATGATGTTAAAGTTGTGGAATTCAATCTCTGTACTTGTGCGTGTGGCGGTTACTTCTTTACAGATGACTCAAAGCCTCAGGCTGCCCCTGCCTCAGTGCCAGGCACACCGAGCTGTTAGCTACACCTACTGTCCTAGCCAGGGGTCCCTGCTGAACCCTAGGGGTGACTCTGCAGGTGGAGAAGCTGCTGTGTAGCGATGTAGAGCAGGTGCAGGAAGGAGCCAAGGTCACTATTCAAATTCTGAATTGCACAATTTTCCTAGCAGGAATTAATTGAATTTTGTGATGTTCTGGAAAGTGCAGAGAGATTAACTGTGGGGAATTCACAAAAAGAAAAGGAGTACTTGTGGCACCTTAGAGACTAACAAATTTATTTGAGCATAAGCTTTCGTGAGCTACAGCTCACTTCATCGGATGCATTTGGTGGAAAATACAGTGGGGAGATTTATATACACACATAGAAAACATGAAACAATGGGTTTATCATACACACTGTAAGGAGAGTGATCACTTAAGATGAGCCATCACCAGCAGCGGGGGGGTGGGGTGGGGAAGGAGGAAAACCTTTCATGGTGACAAGCAAGGTAGGCTATTTCCAGCAGTTAACAAGAACATCTGAGGAACAGTGGGGGGTGGGGTGGGGGAGAGAAATAACATGGGGAAATAGTTTACTTTGTGTAATGACTCATCCATTCCCAGTCTCTATTCAAGCCTAAGTTAATTGTATCCAGTTTGCAAATTAATTCCAATTCAGCAGTCTCTTGTTGGAGTCTGTTTTTGAAGTTTTTTTGTTGAAGGATAGCCACCCTCAGGTCTGTAATCGAGTGACCGGAGAGATTGAAGTGTTCTCTGACTGGTTTTTGAATGTTATAATTCTTGACGTCTTATTTGTGTCCATTTATTCTTTTACGTAGAGACTGTCCAGTTTGACCAATGTACATGGCAGAGGGGCATTGCTGGCACATGATGGCATATATCACATTGGTAGATGCGCAGGTGAACGAGCCTCTGATAGTGTGGCTGATGTGATTAGGCCCTATGATGTTGTCCCCTGAATAGATATGTGGACAGAGTTGGCAACGGGCTTTGTTGCAAGGATAGGTTCCTGGGTTAGTGGTTCTGTTGTGTGGTGTGTGGTTGCTGGTGAGTATTTGCTTCAGATTGGGGAGCTGTCTGTAAGCAAGGACTGGCCTGTCTCCCAAGATCTGTGAGAGTGATGGGTCGTCCTTCAGGATAGGTTGTAGATCCTTGATGATGCATTGGAGAGGTTTTAGTTGGGGGCTGAAGGTGATGGCTAGTGGCGTTCTGTAATTTTCTTTGTTGGGCCTGACCTGTAGTAGGTGACTTCTGGGAACTCTTCTGGCTCTGTCAATCTGTTTCTTCACTTCAGCAGGTGGGTATTGTAGTTGTAAGAACGCATGATAGAGATCTTGTAGGTGTTTGTCTCTGTCTGAGGGGTTGGAGCAAATGCGGTTATATCATAGAGCTTGGCTCTCCAACACCTCTTTCTACAAGGTATTACCCTCTGATCCCACTGAGAGTTACCAAAAGAAACTACAGCATTTGCTCATGAAACTCCCTGAAAAAGCACAAGAACAAATCCGCACAGACACACCCCTAGAACCCTGGCCTGGGGTATTCTGTCTGCTACCCAAGATCCATAAACCTGGAAATCCTGGATGCCCCATCATCTCCGGCATTGGCACCCTGATAGCAGGATTGTCTGGCTATGTAGACTCCCTCCTCAGGCCCTACGTTAGCAGCACTCCCAGCTATCTTCGAGACACCACTGACTTCCTGAGGAAACTACAGTCCATTGGTGATCTTCCTAAAAACACCATCCTAGCCACTATTGATGTAGAAGCCTCTACACCGACATTCCACACAAAGATGGACTACAAGCCGTCAGAAACAGTATTCCCAATAATGTCACGGCTAACCTGGTGGCTGAACTTTGTGACTTTGTCCTCACGCATAACTATTTCACATTTGGGGACAATGTATACCTTCAAATCAGCGGCACTGCGATGGGTACCTGCATGACCCCAGAGTATGCCAACATTTTTATGGCTGACTTAGAAAAACGCTTCCTCAGCTCTCGTCCCCTAATGCCCCTACTCTACTTGCGCTACATTGATGACATCTTCATCATCTGGACACATGGAAAAGAAGCCCTTGAGGAATTCCACCAGGATTTCAACAATTTCCATCCCACCATCAACCTCAGCCTGGACCAGTCCACACAAGAGATCCACTTCCTGGACACTACGGTGCTAATACGCGATGGTCACATAAACACCACCCTATATCGGAAACCTACTGACCACTATTCCTACCTACATGCCTCTAGCTTTCATCCAGATCATACCACATGATCCATTGTCTACAGCCAAGCTCTATGATATAACCGCATTTGCTCCAACCCCTCAGACAGAGACAAACACCTACAAGATCTCTATCATGTGTTCTTACAACTACAATACCCACCTGCTGAAGTGAAGAAACAGATTGACAGAGCCAGAAGAGTTCCCAGAAGTCACCTACTACAGGAGAGGCCCAACAAAGAAAATTACAGAACGCCACTAGCCATCACCTTCAGCCCCCAACTAAAACCTCTCCAACGCATCATCAAGGATCTACAACCTATCCTGAAGGACGACCCATCACTCTCACAGATCTTGGGAGAAAGGCCAGTCCTTGCTTACAGACAGCTCTCCAACCTGAAGCAAATACTCACCAGCAACCACACACCACACAACAGAACCACTAACCCAGGAACCTATCCTTGCAACAAAGCCCGTTGCCAACTCTGTCCACATATCTATTCAGGGGACAACATCATAGGGCCTAATCACATCAGCCACACTATCAGAGGCTCGTTCACCTGCGCATCTACCAATGTGATATATGCCATCATGTGCCAGCAATGCCCCTCTGCCATGTACATTGGTCAAACTGGACAGTCTCTACGTAAAAGAATAAATGGACACAAATAAGACGTCAAGAACTATAACATTCAAAAACCAGTCAGAGAACACTTCAATCTCTCCGGTCACTCGATTACAGACCTGAGGTGGCTATCCTTCAACAAAAAAAAACTTCAAAAACAGTCTCCAAGGGGAGACTGCTGATTGGAATTAATTTGCAAACTGAATACAATTAACTTTGGCTTGAATAGAAACTGAGAATGGATGAGTCATTACACAATGTAAAACTATTTCCCCATGTTATTTCTCACCCCCACCCCACCCCCACTTGTCCTCAGATATTCTTGTTAACTGCTGGAAATAGCCTACCTTGCTTGTCACCATGAAAGGTTTTCCTCCTTTCCCCCCACCCCTGCTGCTGGTGATGGCTCATCTTAAGTGATCACTCTCCTTACAGTGTGTATGATAAAACCCATTGTTTCATGTTCTCTGTGTGTGTACATAAATCTCCCCACTGTATTTTCCACCAAATGCATCCGATGAAGTGAGCTGTAGCTCACGAAAGCTTATGCTCAAATAAATTTGTTAGTCTCTGAGGTGCCACAAGTACTCCTTTTCTTTTTGAGAATACAGACTAACACAGCTGCTACTCTGAAACCTGTGGGGAATTCAGTCTCTGTGTTTGTGGGTTGATGTTTTCCTCTCATAGTTCAGTGAATGCACTGCAATATTCAGAGGGATCTATGGGCTGGTGTATGCTGGTCACTTAACTGGCAGAGCTACGTCTCTCGGTGTGTGAAAAAATCCACACCCCCAAAACCAGTATAGATAAGCTGACCTAAACCCTGGTTAGATAGTGCTAAATAAAAGGAAGAATTGTTCTGTCCATGTAGCTATTATAGGGATGGGAAAAGCCATCCAGTCACTGTCTACCCAAGGTTCTAGAGACACGTCACAGCAGCGTTTTAAGTGTAGACCACCGAAGGGACCAGATCTGGCTCCAGTTCACACTGTGGATGCTCAGGCACTAAGACTACAGTAATAATAACAGTCCAGTGCTTCCGTAGTTGGCAGGATTTGAACCTGCGCGGGGTGACCCCAATGGATTTCTAGTCCATCACCTTAACCACTCGGCCACAACTACTTGATGTCAAGTTATTCCACTACACTATGATTCAGTTCTCACAGAATTGTCACTTCAAATTGTTTGCTCAGACCAGATTCCCCAGCACACTCACGGCTGTGCATTAGTGTAAGTGTGTCCATGGCTTAACAGAGACAATTCCTGCCCATTTCCTTTCCGGCTGGAGCATGATGAGAGTGTGTTTGTGTCAATGACATCGCTGTAGATCATTGTTCATTCCCCATGTTGACAAACAGACAGTCCCTTTCCTATTAAAATCTCCAACACATCATTCCAATAGCAGGGGTCAGGTTTTCTCTGGGCATGGAAACTTTTCAGGGGCTTGGTGCGTGAACTCAGCCTTGCATTCCTTCCTTGACATTTCATGGACTAACAACAGTAGCATAAAGAAAGAGCCAAGCCAATGTCTCCCCATCAGGGACGCAGGTGGCCACATCCCTCTGTCTGACCATTGCCGTTGAAGGAGAGAAGGGTTCACTGGAGTTGAATGCCCTGGCTCAGACAAGAGACATAGGGAGGTTTTGCTGTTCATGGATCTGTGCAAAGGAAATTGTGTTTCTGTGTGAAATTAAGGAGGGAAATGAAACATCCACATGGTAGCCCAATGCCCTACGGAATGTGGGTAAAGGGCTCGGGCTGAGAAATGATTTCACAAGGGTTTGTTTCAATTGATTGCCCTGGTTAAAAACTATGGCTAAAAGGCGGCCATTGCTGTTAGTACTGGTACCTGTGTAGGACACCCCGGTGGGTGTCAAGTCCATGGCCTTAACCGGGGTAGTCGATACTTTTTATCAAGGTCCAAATTTCTTGGACAAGGGACAGTCAAGGTCTAGACTCCAGAGAAAACAATACACTGAGGTAATAAGAAATATATAAAAAGATTTTGCAGTCACTGTGTGCATAGCTATGATGTGTCATGTTTAACTCTTTATATTCGGCCCCACCGCTATCTCTGGCTGGATAAGGAACAATCCAGGCTGTCACTGAACTGAAGGCAGAAGATCATTTTTTGACTGGGAGAGGGACACCTCCTTTTAAAAGTGTTTGTCTGGCTGGCAGCCCCGGTTCCCAGGTCTCTCCTGGGGGAAGAAAGTTTCTATGCAAAATAGCAAAACTTTTAAGGGAGAGAAGGGAAAGGTGATGGCCACATGATGGGGCCAGCATGAACCACAACGTGATGCTTTCACGTGGGATGACTCTGAATATTGACCGATCTCCTCTCCCTTGGATTTGAAGAGATGTTTACTTTTGGACTTGGTGAATTACAAGGCGGAAGCAATTCTATTGGGGTCCCAAACTCCCAGCCTCCAGGTCATTTGTGGCTCGCGAACCTGCCAATGTGGCCCACAGGGTTCCAGCAATTTTGGGGTCGGTTCTCTCCCTCGGCCCCACCTGCTGCCCCCAGATGCTCACCCTGCCACTCCAGGGGTCCCGGCAGCACAGCGGAGCTGAGCGGTGACTTTCTGCTCACTCCAGTGGCTGCTGGCCCCTCCCTGCGCATGCTACCCCTGCCCCGAGTGCCCCTGCGGTCAATGGGATACTGTGGGGGTGGCACCTGGGGACAGCAGGGTGCTGAGTTCCCCCCCACCTTGGAGCCCAAGGTAAGCGCCGCACCTCTGACCCGCTCCCAGAGCCTGCACCCCCACCCCACATACCCCCTCCCACCACCAAACTCCCTCCCAGAGCCTGCACCCGCACCCCCTCCTCCTACACCCCCACCTGCTGCCCCAGTCCAGAGCTTCCACCCAGGACCCAAACTCCATCCCAGAGCCTGCACCCCAGACCCCTTCCCTGATCCAAATTCCCTCCCAGAGCCCAACCTCTCACCCCTTCTGCACCCAAACTCCCTCCCAGAGCTGTAGGCAGGTGGGGGGCAGAGTTTTTTGTGGGTAGAGTTTTGGGGAGTGGGTTCTGGGTGGCATGAGTGACATTATTGGTCCACTGGGAGAATCTGAGGATTGGCACTGGCCCTAAGCTAAAGTGAGTTTGAGACCCTGCTTTAAGGGATTGGAGCAATGCTGGAGAGATTGAAGGGCACGGAGCTGGGGAGCAGTGATGTTCCAAGAAAAGTTGTTGTGCTCTGGTGACACAGAGCGGGTGTGGGGATTTTGTAAACTGTGGTGTTTGTAGAGAGATAAAGTTTACTAACTCCCAGGTTAAAAACGGGTCCTGCTCCGGGAATCCTTTGTTGAATGCATCTGATGAAGTGAGCTGTAGCTCATGAAAGCTTATGCTCAAATACATTTGTTAGCCACAAGTCCTCCTTTTCTTTTTGTTGAGAGTGTAGCTCACTGGTTGAATATTTGCCAGAAGGGCAATGGGTTCCTTGTTCAAATCCAAGCGCTTCCTTTCAAAAACTTTTTTAAATGAAAATCGATTTCCAGACCCATCTCCAGTGTGTTCAGGAGTTTGCTGAACGGGGGATGCTTCAAATGAATATAAACACTCAGCATTTCCCCCCAGAATGTGGAAAACCCAGCAGAGCTGTCCAGCAGCTGAAATCCGCTCCAGTCCTCAGGTCTCCAAAACGGACACTCTGTATTTGAGGCATGTGCGACACCTCTGGGAGGATGACAGGTGAAAAAATTCTGGATCAATGACAGCTGAGACCAGAGGAGAGGAAGTTGAACGGCAGCACCACACAGGGTCATAACACTCAGACCCGGGGCTTCAGTGTCACTGCCTCTGTGTTTGCCCTCATTTATATCCTAAGAAACGTACCCTCCCCCACACAGTGTCACGCCCAACCTTTTCACCAGGAGCCCAATACAACCCTGCCCTACCCCTCTCTAACACACACTCCATGGGACACAGCTTCTCTGTGACACCCTTATGGGGGTTTGCCTCTGCATTGCCCCAACTGGGACCAATGAGCCTACAAATAGAAAAGACTTCCCTTCGCTTCTTCAGAGTCTCGTTAACCTCACCCAGGAGAAGATCCAGCACCGGGTGGCTCAAAGCGCCAACCTTCCCCTCAGCAGCGGAAAGTGGGAACCAGCTCAATCCCATGGAAGGAAGCTCCCCACCTCTGTTACTGCCATCCTGCAGCATTTAATGTGGATTTGTTTTAGCTAATGCAACCCCCTCATCCATACATACATCCATGGAACAAGGAGTCAAGTCCCTAACTAGGGGTTCCACTGGTGCAATGGGTTAGCCCATAGTACTAATAGAGCAGTCCTGTGTGGAATAGTGCTGAGGTTGTGAATTCAGACTTCACCTGGAGCACTGGTTTTCTTTAAGCAAATGGCTTCTGCCAATCATTTTACCAGTGGAAAATACAATCCCAGCTCAGAAGACACCGAGGTCCCTCCCTTTACCGAGTGCAGGGCATATTTCACACATCTACAAGACTCCACTATCTACCAGCCACCTGTGTCAGGAGGGGTGAAGCAGAGCCCAGAGCTTGGCCCGTTCTGTAATTCTTCACCCCTGACCCCACTCAATCTTTGCTTCCCAAACCACCTTTGTGAACATCCTCTTGTCTATGAGACTCAAACACTGCCTGTGTGTATGGTTTTTGTTTGTACGTGTGTGGACCTGTGCATTGTGTGATTTTCTCTTTCTCTCTGTGTGTTTGTCTCTCTGTTTGTATCTTCATGTGTAAATTCACTTTAACTTTTCAAAATATCCACAGCTTTGCCAATTTTCAGCAGGAATTTTTCTCCATCAACAAATTCTCACTTGTTCCCTACCAGTTGGTGACCATTGCCCCAGGCCACTATCACTCTCAGAGTCCTGATTTCCCACTAACCCTTCCCCCTTCTATTGGGACTGGGAACTAGTCAACCAAAACACCCACAAAGTTTTAGTAAAGGGCCAACAGTCCCCTTACACAAGCCAGCCCTGTGAGGGTCACTGATGGCCAGAGAAAGCAGCAGAAGCTGGTCCCATGGTGTAAGGGTCAGCACTCAGGACTCTGAATCCTGCAATCTGAGTTCAAATCTCAGTGGTACCTTGTGATAAATCCCTGGAGCTCAAAGTGCTCCCCTTCCCTGTCTCTGGCTGCACAAGTGTGAGTTGTTTACCTCCTACTGGGTGACTCCTGCCGTCTGGAGCTAGGTCTTTGGTCAGGATGGCTGCAAGGGTTGGGGCTCTAGAACTGGCTACTGATGCCAGCAGTCCTGTGGTTTGACCTGGTGGTCGGCATTCTTGCTGCTTCACCTGATGCCCGCAAGTTTGGCCTTTGGCTTACTGCCACACTTTTCCTCTTTCCCACATGGCGCCTGAAGAAAGGAGTGCCAGGGCCAGGCTTCATAGTCAGGGCTAGGCAGGAGGGAGGAAGAATCCCAGGCTGGAGCCCAGCGCACCTCCTCTCCTCTGGGCACCTAGAGGAGAGGCGGCTGGTGCTGACAGGTCCAAGGGAAGGTTTATAAGCCACAGAGCAACTGAGGGCAAGGCAAGAGGAGGGGAGGACCATGCCTATGCATGGCCTGCAGACAGCCAACAAGACACGTGGCTGCAGCCTGCTGCCTGCCATGCCAAACACCCACTGAAGGCAACCCACAGACGAGCATGTGGGGCGGCTGCTGATGCTAAGTGGGAAACACCAGAAGATGGTAGCAAAGCAGGGCCAACCCCTGGTAGTGCCTCTGACCATTCCCACTGCAGATGCTCACTGTTGCAGCAGGGCAGGAGATTTTACCCCAAGAGGCTTTTCCCCAGCTGAGGAGAAGCAGAGAAACACCCAGCTCCCCAGGCGCTATTTAGCCCCCTCAAGCACAGGGACAGCCGGACATTTGGAGGAGGGAAACTGCTCTACACGCTAGCCCGGGAAGCTGCCCATTAACATTGGCAAGTCAGGAATGGCAAAGGCTAGACTGGACGCCCCTGGGACTCAGTCCCTTGCCTTTGTGACGCCCAAACCCAACTCCTTTCCAGGGGTCTAGCTGAAGCCAGAGCATTGGCCTGAGCAGCCAAGAAGAGGATACATCCCTGAAGAAAGCAGGACTTTCAGCACAAAGGGAAAATTGCACAAGCCCACCCACGAAGGGACTCAAACCCTCAATCGCCTGATCCGAAGTCAGATGCTTTATCCATTAGATAAAGAAGCCCACATGAGAAAAGCCTTTCCAAGCACTTCTTTGGAAAAGGCGAACACTGTGTTTCTGGGGTCAGCTACTGAGGGGGGGCAGAGACTCTCTGGGTACAAGAAGTCAAGTTCTCAGCGAGATGTGAGACTTAATTCTATGGAGCCAGGTGCAGGACTTTGGCAGAGAGGCTTAGGCATGGGGGATTGGGGTGCAGCGAGCAGTCCGGCTGTCTAGGTGCAGAGATTTATTGACCCTGAGGTGCAGGAGGGAGGAAAAGGAGAAGGAATCGGCAGTTGCTGTGGAGAAAAGGAGGACGGGGAGAGGCTCTCAGCAAGCCTGGCCAACTCAGTCCATAGGGCATCAGGCTCTTAATGGGGGGGACCAGGGTTCAAGCCCCTGTCCAGGCATTCAGCTCTTGTGTGTCAGGAGCCAAATCATTCCTGGTGGTGTCCAGAGCCATGTGTGGGAAAGGGAGGCTGAGACTTAGAATCATAGAATCATAGAATATCAGGGTTGGAAGGGACCCCAGAAGGTCATCTAGTCCAACCCCCTGCTCAAAGCAGGACCAAGTCCCAGTTAAATCATCCCAGCCAGGGCTTTGTCAAGCCTGACCTTAAAAACCTCTAAGGAAGGAGATTCTACCACCTCCCTAGGTAACGCATTCCAGTGTTTCACCACCCTCTTAGTGAAAAAGTTTTTCCTAATATCCAATCTAAACCTCCCCCATTGCAACTTGAGACCATTACTCCTCGTTCTGTCATCTGCTACCATTGAGAACAGTCTAGAGCCATCCTCTTTGAAACCCCCTTTCAGGTAGTTGAAAGCAGCTATCAAATCCCCTCTCATTCTTCTCTTCTGCAGACTAAACAATCCCAGCTCCCTCAGCCTCTCCTCATAAGTCATGTGCTCTAGACCCCTAATCATTTTCGTTGCCCTTCGTTGTACTCTTTCCAATTTATCCACATCCTTCCTGTAGTGTGGGGCCCAAAACTGGACACAGTACTCCAGATGAGTCCTCACCAGTGTCGAATAGAATAGACTTGTGCACCCTGCTCTGTGGCAGGGATCCTGGTAGCTCAGACTCAGGGAAGGCTTCTGTACTCAGAGGTGCTGACTTTGAGACTTCCTGGGGCTTGCTTGACCTCTGCCCCAAACCCAACCCTGTCCTATTTCTTCCTCCTGCACACTGGATCAGTGGCAGGCGGGAGGTGCTGAAGAGGAGGAGCTTGTGGGCCAGACCTGCTAGCAGGTGGGAGGTGCTGGGGGGAAGCTGGCTGCCAGCGGGCGCTGAGCAGCTACTGTTTTGTTTCCGTTGGTGCTGCAGCCCTCTAGCACCCATGGAGTCGGCACCTCTGGCTGCACTGACGGCTCCTTTCACACTCTAGAGAGAGGAACAGACCCAGGGTTATGGCTGATCTATGGGGCAGGGCGCGTTAGGTGAGTGGCAGAGGCTTCAGGTGCTGAGAGTTTGCCTGACACCTCAGGGGCACAGTGTGAGATGGTGTCCCAGGGATCTCTATGAAAGGAGCAGAACAGGATTTACTTGAGGTGGGGAGAGAATTGAGAGCGTCTCAGGGTTGTAGAGAGTATTGCCCGGGTTAGAGATTGGCTAAAACACAGGCCTCGCTGTGAGCAAGATTCAAACCTGCGCAGGGGAACCCTGTTGGATTTCGACTCCAGCGCCTTAACCACTCGGCCATCACAGCTGCGGGCACCCTAGTGCTTCAGTGCCACAGAAACTGGTAAATAATCACAGTGCCCAGGCTTAAAAAGAAAAGGAGTACTTGTGGCACCTTAGAGACTAACAAATTTATTAGAACATAAGCTTTTGTGGGCTACAGCTCACTTCATTGGATGCATACAGTGGAAACTATAGTGGGAAGATTTATATACACAGAGAATATGAAACAATGGTGATACCATACACACTGTAACAAGAGTAAAAAGAAAAGGAGTACTTGTGGCTCTGTAACAAGAGTGATCAGGAGAGGTGAGCTATTACCAGCAGGAGAGCGGGGGCCGGGTGGTGCCCTTTTGTAGTGATAATCAAGGTGGGCCATTTCCAGCACTGTACAAGACAGTAGGAGGGGAAATAAACAAGGGAAATAGTTTTACTTTGTGTAATGACACATTCACTCCCAGTCTTTATTCAAGCCTAAGTTAGTTGTATCCAGTTTGCAAATTAATTCCATTTCAGCAGTCTCTCATTGGAGTCTGTTTTTGAAGTTTTTTTGTTGAAGAATTGCCACTTTTAGGTCTGTAATCGAGTGACCAAAGAGATTGAAGAGAAATATAGAATTTCCAGAGCAAACCTGGCTCTGAAACCACAAGGGGAATTTGGGGTTTGTTCTCTTTGATTTGCCATGGGCAGTCGCACAGAGAGGGCTTTTAAAAGTCTCCCCTCCCACAAAGCGGGAATGGGAAATGATTCTCAGCTTGAAACTTGATGTGAATGAGGGTGTCTGGACCACAGGGCCAGGGACTGACCTGTACTAGAGAAACCAGTGACACACAGAACCAGGCTAAGGAAAATGTTTCCTGGAGCCAATAACTGGAATAGCAGCAGTATTGTGCAGGAAAATGTCTCACAAGAGGCGTTGGTGGTTTGGTAGCAGAAATCACAGAGACCCTCGCTTTGGGTTCTGGCCAACAGAGGGATGAGTTTTATTGTCTCCAAATTTCAGTCGAAAAATTCAGACCGAAACTGTGTGTGGTGGGGGTTTCTGTGGTTTGCATTTGGTTTGGTTTGTTTTTCTCATTTGAAATGTTCTTGATAATTTGCCGGGGAAAACTGTTTGGACAAGGCTAAGGACAAGTTAGAACAATTAAAAATCTCCATGGGAGTGAGGGGGTCCCTCAGCGCCGGGGGAGGGATGGAGATTTTCATGAGGGGAGTTGAGGAGATAAAAGAGAGGCTTTTGCTCCAGCAGTGGGAGAGGCCTGGCAGGTTCATTTTTACCAAGTGAACCCCCCTCCCCAACACACACACACACACACATTGCTCCCTTGCTGTGCTGCCCCAGCTCAAACCCCACTGTCACGCCCAGCATGTAACCTACAGCTTCCCGCTGACAAAGCCCTTATATATCAGAGACAAACTCCCCTAGTCTGCCCCTTCTCCCAGCTGAGCCCTCCCCGCACAGAGCCCAGGACAGTCCTGACCTAGCTGGATCTCGTGGCACATGACCGAGTATGCGCGTTGCTGACACAAGGAGCCAAGTGTGCACACACCCAAGCAATGTAATAACTGGGTCAGTTCCAGTGACATAATTGTGTAGTACAGACATTGCCTGAGTATCTCACTCCATGCACTGAGATGGGAGTGGAAAACACCCACCCACCAATGCAGCCATTGAAATCCCCCAATTTACTATCTCTGCCCTTCCCAGAAAGTCATAAACTTCAGTTCATTCTTGCTAGCAGAGGGGAAATTCAAGTGACACTAGTGTTTACAACTCATTAAATAATGTTTAGAGTTTAATTAATATAATAGAAAAATAAACAGTGATTTCTTGACCAAACACCACAAGGTGAAACAGGAAGAGAGACAAACCTTGTCAATAAAGTCTCTTTTCCCCAAAGATCCTCAAAATATTCTTAATTCCCACCCCACTGCCATAGGACGTCTGTACAGGTTAAGTGCCCTATGTCCATCTTCCCATTAGAATTGCGCGTGTTGGACATTCCCAGACCTGGACATTGGTGAAATACAAAATTTGAGCAGGAAACCCGGCTCCCTGCACCAAGAAGTGTGGGGGGGTGTTCTTCCTGTCACTTATTCCTTTATAATACTACAGAGAAAGATTTTTCAAAAGCCAAACCATCCCCGCACCATCCTGTCAGCCAATGAACAGGGAAAAGGTTACAGACAGCAGAGACCTTAGAAACAGTTAAGTCACAACAAGCCCACCTCACAAAGTGCTCGAGTAGTTAAAACAGTAGCCTGCTAATTTTTTGTCATTCTTGTGCGCAGGAGCTGCGGAAGCACCCTAAGGTGTGGGTGCCACAGGCTCCCAAACTGTGTCCCCACTCCTTCCCCCTGAGCCCCCACCCTCCCCCCAAGATCCCAACCCCACATCGCCCCATCTCCCCAATACCCTGCCCCCCGCTTGCTCCTCTCCACCTTCTCCTGCAGTCCCTTGCCCTTAGGACCGCTTAAGAGTTGGAGAGTATAATCTCCCCAACCTTTAAAAGTTGGGAGATAGGGCCCACTCCCTCCCCACCCATTTCAGCACCTCTGCTTCTGAGAGTATTTTATTCTCCCCTATCTCTCTCAACCTACCATTTCCATCTTTCAGCTCAGTGACAGTCCCACACACTTTGCTTCCTACAGACAAAGATTTACACTCAGACCTTGTAAGGAAAGCCTATCCAAGGAGTCAGAAGCACCTGAAGTGCTGGAAAATTGAGGAGAACTGATAGTGGGACCCAGAGAGGTTCCCCGGCAGATGAAGGGGATCCCCTGCTGCCCAGGATCACAAATTGTAGGGAAGAACCAATTGGGTTTGCTTTTGGGAAGCTGCCTGGAATCAGATCTAAAATCATTATTCAGTCTGAGATACGGTTACAGCATCCACAACCCCAGTGTCACAGCTCTTGAAATTGCTTGGTCCTTATATTTTCCAGCCGCAGAACTAAAGGGATTTGAAATAAACCCCTGTTCAGAGTCAATGAGGAGTGAGGGATCTTGGGGCTTTTCATTTGTGAGCCTCTGGCACCATCGCGTAGCCATTTGAGTTTACTCCTTATAACAGTGGTCACCACCCGTCAATTGCGATCCACTGGTCGATCCTGGAGCCTCGGCCAGTCGATCCCGATCTCTGAGCCTCTAAGAGCCCAGCTGGCTGCTGGTCCATCTCCGCCGTCCGTGGGGAAAGGGGAAGGTGAGGCAGCTCCACGCAGTGCCCCCGCCCCTAGAACTGTCCCCGCAGCTCCCATTGGCTTGCAACCGACCAATGGGAGCTCTAGGGGCAGCGCTCGCAGAGACCTGCTGCCTCCTTCCCTACCAGGGGCCGCACGCACAGACGTGCCAGCAGCCACCTGCTGACTGGGGAGGCGTCTGTGGTAAGCCCCTCGCAGCCAGAGCCTGCACCCCAACCCCCAGCCCAGAGCTCCCTCCCAGACCCTGTAACCCCTCCCGCACCCCAACACTCAGCCTCATCCTGGAACCCCTCCTGCACACAAATCCCCCCCAGAGCCTACACCCCACAGCCCCCTCCTACACCCCCACATTCTGCCTCAGCCCAGAGCCCCCTCCTGCACCAAGCTGCATCCCAGAGCCTGCACCCCTCACTGCCTCCCGCACCCAATACTCTGCCCCACACGTGCAGACTGCTAGGCAGCAGTTTTGATAATAGCACATCAGTGTCTAGGTCTTTCTGTGGCACAATGGGTCAGCGCCTTCGGCTGTTAATCAGAGAGACTGGTGGTTCGAGCCTACCCATGGGGCGCGATGAGCCTGGGCTACTTCCTTGTCCTCAAGACATGCTGG